>NW_027315115.1:0-71628 GCF_023375885.2 Dermacentor andersoni | reverse complement strand
ATCGGCATGCTTAGCACGTCGTTTGGTAGAAATCCACGTGCGCGTTCTGCCAAAAGCACCATTTGCATGCACATCTTGTGGTTTTGCAGAAAACTTCATCCGCGTCTACCAAAAGATGCATGTGCATGCTTAAAACGCGTTTTCGCACAAATCCGTGCGCGGGTGCTAAAAAGAGCAGCATCGGCATGCTTAGCACGTCGTTTGGTAGAAATCCACGTGCGCGTTCTGCCAAAAGCACCATTTGCATGCACATCTTGTGGTTTTGCAGAAAACTTCATCCGCGTCTACCAAAAGATGCATGTGCATGCTTAAAACGCGTTTTCGCACAAATGCGTGCGCGGGAGCTAAAAAGAGCAGCATCGGCATGCTTAGCACGTTGTTTGGTAGAAATCCACGTGCGCGTTCTGCAAAAAGCACCATTTGCATGCACATCTTGTGGTTTTGCAGAAAACTTCATCCGCGTCTACCAAAAGATGCATGTGCATGCTTAAAACGCGTTTTCGCACAAATCCGTGCGCGGGTGCTAAAAAGAGCAGCATCGGCATGCTTAGCACGTCGTTTGGTAGAAATCCACGTGCGCGTTCTGCAAAAAGCACCATTTGCATGCACATCTTGTGGTTTTGCAGAAAACTTCATCCGCGTCTACCAAAAGATGCATGTGCATGCTTAAAACGCGTTTTCGCACAAATGCGTGCGCGGGTGCTAAAAAGAGCAGCATCGGCATGCTTAGCACGTCGTTTGGTAGAAATCCACGTGCGCGTTCTGCCAAAAGCACCATTTGCATGCACATGTTGTTGTTTTGCAGAAAACTTAATCCGCGTCTACCAAAAGATGCATGTGCATGCTTAAAACGCGTTTTCGCACAAGTGCGTGTGCGGGTGCTAAAAAGAGCAGCATCGGCATGCTTAGCACGTCGTTTGGTAGAAATCCACGTGCGCGTTCTGCCAAAAGCACCATTTGCATGCACATCTTGTGGTTTTGCAGAAAACTTCATCCGCGTCTACCAAAAGATGCATGTGCATGCTTAAAACGCGTTTTCGCACAAATCCGTGCGCGGGTGCTAAAAAGAGCAGCATCGGCATGCTTAGCACGTCGTTTGGTAGAAATCCACGTGCGCGTTCTGCAAAAAGCACCATTTGCATGCACATCTTGTGGTTTTGCAGAAAACTTCATCCGCGTCTACCAAAAGATGCATGTGCATGCTTAAAACGCGTTTTCGCACAAATGCGTGCGCGGGTGCTAAAAAGAGCAGCATCGGCATGCTTAGCACGTTGTTTGGTAGAAATCCACGTGCGCGTTCTGCAAAAAGCACCATTTGCATGCACATCTTGTGGTTTTGCAGAAAACTTCATCCGCGTCTACCAAAAGATGCATGTGCATGCTTAAAACGCGTTTTCGCACAAATGCGTGCGCGGGTGCTAAAAAGAGCAGCATCGGCATGCTTAGCACGTCGTTTGGTAGAAATCCACGTGCGCGTTCTGCAAAAAGCACCATTTGCATGCACATCTTGTGGTTTTGCAGAAAACTTCATCCGCGTCTACCAAAAGATGCATGTGCATGCTTAAAACGCGTTTTCGCACAAATGCGTGCGCGGGTGCTAAAAAGAGCAGCATCGGCATGCTTAGCACGTTGTTTGGTAGACATCCACGTGCGCGTTCTGCAAAAAGCACCATTTGCATGCACATCTTGTGGTTTTGCAGAAAACTTCATCCGCGTCTACCAAAAGATGCATGTGCATGCTTCAAACGCGTTTTCGCACAAATGCGTGCGCGGGTGCTAAAAAGAGCAGCATCGGCATGCTTAGCACGTCGTTTGGTAGAAATCCACGTGCGCGTTCTGCAAAAAGCACCATTTGCATGCACATCTTGTGGTTTTGCAGAAAACCATCCGCGTCTACCAAAAGATGCATGTGCATGCTTAAAACGCGTTTTTGCACAAATGCGTGCGCGGGTGCTAAAAAGAGCAGCATCGGCATGCTTAGCACGTCGTTTGGTAGAAATCCACGTGCGCGTTCTGCCAAAAGCACCATTTGCATGCACATCTTGTGGTTTTGCAGAAAACTTCATCCGCGTCTACCAAAAGATGCATGTGCATGCTTAAAACGCGTTTTCGCACAAATGCGTGCGCGGGTGCTAAAAAGAGCAGCATCGGCATGCTTAGCACGTCGTTTGGTAGAAATCCACGTGCGCGTTCTGCCAAAAGCACCATTTGCATGCACATCTTGTGGTTTTGCAGAAAACTTCATCCGCGTCTACCAAAAGATGCATGTGCATGCTTAAAACGCGTTTTCGCACAAATCCGTGCGCGGGTGCTAAAAAGAGCAGCATCGGCATGCTTAGCACGTCGTTTGGTAGAAATCCACGTGCGCGTTCTGCCAAAAGCACCATTTGCATGCACATCTTGTGGTTTTGCAGAAAACTTCATCCGCGTCTACCAAAAGATGCATGTGCATGCTTAAAACGCGTTTTCGCACAAATGCGTGCGCGGGAGCTAAAAAGAGCAGCATCGGCATGCTTAGCACGTTGTTTGGTAGGAATCCACGTGCGCGTTCTGCAAAAAGCACCATTTGCATGCACATCTTGTGGTTTTGCAGAAAACTTCATCCGCGTCTACCAAAAGATGCATGTGCATGCTTAAAACGCGTTTTCGCACAAATGCGTGCGCGGGTGCTAAAAAGAGCAGCATCGGCATGCTTAGCACGTCGTTTGGTAGAAATCCACGTGCGCGTTCTGCAAAAAGCACCATTTGCATGCACATCTTGTGGTTTTGCAGAAAACTTCATCCGCGTCTACCAAAAGATGCATGTGCATGCTTAAAACGCGTTTTCGCACAAATGCGTGCGCGGGTGCTAAAAAGAGCAGCATCGGCATGCTTAGCACGTCGTTTGGTAGAAATCCACGTGCGCGTTCTGCCAAAAGCACCATTTGCATGCACATCTTGTGGTTTTGCAGAAAACTTCATCCGCGTCTACCAAAAGATGCATGTGCATGCTTAAAACGCGTTTTCGCACAAATCCTTGCGCGGGTGCTAAAAAGAGCAGCATCGGCATGCTTAGCACGTCGTTTGGTAGAAATCCACGTGCGCGTTCTGCAAAAAGCACCATTTGCATGCACATCTTGTGGTTTTGCAGAAAACTTCATCCGCTTCTACCAAAAGATGCATGTGCATGCTTAAAACGCGTTTTCGCACAAATGCGTGCGCGGGTGCTAAAAAGAGCAGCATCGGCATGCTTAGCACGTCGTTTGGTAGAAATCCACGTGCGCGTTCTGCCAAAAGCACCATTTGCATGCACATCTTGTGGTTTTGCAGAAAACTTCATCCGCGTCTACCAAAAGATGCATGTGCATGCTTAAAACGCGTTTTAGCACAAATGCGTGCGCGGGTGCTAAAAAGAGCAGCATCGGCATGCTTAGCACGTCGTTTGGTAGAAATCCACGTGCGCGTTCTGCCAAAAGCACCATTTGCATGCACATCTTGTGGTTTTGCAGAAAACTTCATCCGCGTCTACCAAAAGATGCATGTGCATGCTTAAAACGCGTTTTCGCACAAATCCGTGCGCGGGTGCTAAAAAGAGCAGCATCGGCATGCTTAGCACGTCGTTTGGTAGAAATCCACGTGCGCGTTCTGCAAAAAGCACCATTTGCATGCACATCTTGTGGTTTTGCAGAAAACTTCATCCGCGTCTACCAAAAGATGCATGTGCATGCTTAAAACGCGTTTTCGCACAAATGCGTGTGCGGGTGCTAAAAAGAGCAGCATCGGCATGCTTAGCACGTCGTTTGGTAGAAATCCACGTGCGCGTTCTGCAAAAAGCACCATTTGCATGCACATCTTGTGGTTTTGCAGAAAACTTCATCCGCGTCTACCAAAAGATGCATGGGCATGCTTAAAACGCGTTTTCGCACAAATGCGTGCGCGGGTGCTAAAAAGAGCAGCATCGGCATGCTTAGCACGTCGTTTGGTAGAAATCTACGTGCGCGTTCTGCCAAAAGCACCATTTGCAAGCACATCTTGTGGTTTTGCAGAAAACTTCATCCGCGTCTACCAAAAGATGCATGTGCATGCTTAAAACGCGTTTTCGCACAAATGCGTGCGCGGGTGCTAAAAAGAGCAGCATCGGCATGCTTAGCACGTCGTTTGGTAGAAATCCACGTGCGCGTTCTGCCAAAAGCACCATTTGCATGCACATCTTGTGGTTTTGCAGAAAACTTCATCCGCGTCTACCAAAAGATGCATGTGCATGCTTAAAACGCGTTTTCGCCCAAATCCGTGCGCGGGTGCTAAAAAGAGCAGCATCGGCAAGCTTAGCACGTCGTTTGGTAGAAATCCACGTGCGCGTTCTGCAAAAAGCACTATTTGCATGCACATCTTGTGGTTTTGCAGAAAACTTCATCCGCGTCTACCAAAAGATGCATGTGCATGCTTAAAACGCGTTTTCGCACAAATGCGTGCGCGGGTGCTAAAAAGAGCAGCATCGGCATGCTTAGCACGTCGTTTGGTAGAAATCCACGTGCGCGTTCTGCAAAAAGCACCATTTGCATGCACATATTGTGGTTTTGCAGAAAACTTCATCCGCGTCTACCAAAAGATGCATGTGCATGCTTAAAACGCGTTTTCGCACAAATGCGTGCGCGGGTGCTAAAAAGAGCAGCATCGGCATGCTTAGCACGTCGTTTGGTAGAAATCCACGTGCGCGTTCTGCCAAAAGCACCATTTGCATGCACATCTTGTGGTTTTGCAGAAAACTTCATCCGCGTCTACCAAAAGATGCATGTGCATGCTTAAAACGCGTTTTCGCACAAATGCGTGCGCGGGTGCTAAAAAGAGCAGCATCGGCATGCTTAGCACGTTGTTTGGTAGAAATCCACGTGCGCGTTCTGCAAAAAGCACCATTTGCATGCACATCTTGTGGTTTTGCAGAAAACTTCATCCGCGTCTACCAAAAGATGCATGTGCATGCTTAAAACGCGTTTTCGCACAAATGCGTGCGCGGGTGCTAAAAAGAGCAGCATCGGCATGCTTAGCACGTCGTTTGGTAGAAATCCACGTGCGCGTTCTGCAAAAAGCACCATTTGCATGCACATCTTGTGGTTTTGCAGAAAACTTCATCCGCGTCTACCAAAAGATGCATGTGCATGCTTAAAACGCGTTTTCGCACAAATGCGTGCGCGGGTGCTAAAAAGAGCAGCATCGGCATGCTTAGCACGTCGTTTGGTAGAAATCCACGTGCGCGTTCTGCAAAAAGCACCATTTGCATGCACATCTTGTGGTTTTGCAGAAAACTTCATCCGCGTCTACCAAAAGATGCATGTGCATGCTTAAAACGCGTTTTCGCACAAATGCGTGCGCGGGTGCTAAAAAGAGCAGCATCGGCATGCTTAGCACGTCGTTTGGTAGAAATCCACGTGCGCGTTCTGCCAAAAGCACCATTTGCATGCACATCTTGTGGTTTTGCAGAAAACTTCATCCGCGTCTACCAAAAGATGCATGTGCATGCTTAAAACGCGTTTTCGCACAAATCCGTGCGCGGGTGCTAAAAAGAGCAGCATCGGCATGCTTAGCACGTCGTTTGGTAGAAATCCACGTGCGCGTTCTGCAAAAAGCACCATTTGCATGCACATGTTGTGGTTTTGCAGAAAACTTCATCCGCGTCTACCAAAAGATGCATGTGCATGCTTAAAACGCGTTTTCGCACAAATGCGTGCGCGGGTGCTAAAAAGAGCAGCATCGGCATGCTTAGCACGTCGTTTGGTAGAAATCCACGTGCGCGTTCTGCAAAAAGCACCATTTGCATGCACATCTTGTGGTTTTGCAGAAAACTTCATCCGCGTCTACCAAAAGATGCATGTGCATGCTTAAAACGCGTTTTCGCACAAATGCGTGCGCGGGTGCTAAAAAGAGCAGCATCGGCATGCTTAGCACGTCGTTTGGTAGAAATCCACGTGCGCGTTCTGCAAAAAGCACCATTTGCATGCACATCTTGTGGTTTTGCAGAAAACTTCATCCGCGTCTACCAAAAGATGCATGTGCATGCTTAAAACGCGTTTTCGCACAAATGCGTGCGCGGGTGCTAAAAAGAGCAGCATCGGCATGCTTAGCACGTCGTTTGGTAGAAATCCACGTGCGCGTTCTGCAAAAAGCACCATTTGCATGCACATCTTGTGGTTTTGCAGAAAACTTCATCCGCGTCTACCAAAAGATGCATGTGCATGCTTAAAACGCGTTGTTGCACAAATGCGTGCGCGGGTGCTAAAAAGAGCAGCATCGGCATGCTTAGCACGTCGTTTGGTAGAAGTCCACGTGCGCGTTCTGCCAAAAGCACCATTTGCATGCACATCTTGTGGTTTTGCAGAAAACTTCATCCGCGTCTACCAAAAGATGCATGTGCATGCTTAAAACGCGTTTTCGCACAAATGCGTGCGCGGGTGCTAAAAAGAGCAGCATCGGCATGCTTAGCACGTCGTTTGGTAGAAATCCACGTGCGCGTTCTGCCAAAAGCACCATTTGCATGCACATCTTGTGGTTTTGCAGAAAACTTCATCCGCGTCTACCAAAAGATGCATGTGCGTGCTTAAAACGCGTTTTCGCACAAATCCGTGCGCGGGTGCTAAAAAGAGCAGCATCGGCATGCTTAGCACGTCTTTTGGTAGAAATCCACGTGCGCGTTCTGCCAAAAGCACCATTTGCATGCACATCTTGTGGTTTTGCAGAAAACTTCATCCGCGTCTACCAAAAGATGCATGTGCATGCTTAAAACGCGTTTTCGCACAAATCCGTGCGCGGGTGCTAAAAAGAGCAGCATCGGCATGCTTAGCACGTCGTTTGGTAGAAATCCACGTGCGCGTTCTGCAAAAAGCACCATTTGCATGCACATCTTGTGGTTTTGCAGAAAACTTCATCCGCGTCTACCAAAAGATGCATGTGCATGCTTAAAACGCGTTTTCGCACAAATGCGTGCGCGGGTGCTAAAAAGAGCAGCATCGGCATGCTTAGCACGTCGTTTGGTAGAAATCCACGTGCGCGTTCTGCCAAAAGCACCATTTGCATGCACATCTTGTGGTTTTGCAGAAAACTTCATCCGCGTCTACCAAAAGATGCATGTGCATGCTTAAAACGCGTTTTCGCACAAATCCGTGCGCGGGTGCTAAAAAGAGCAGCATCGGCATGCTTAGCACGTCGTTTGGTAGAAATCCACGTGCGCGTTCTGCAAAAAGCACCATTTGCATGCACATGTTGTGGTTTTGCAGAAAACTTCATCCGCGTCTACCAAAAGATGCATGTGCATGCTTAAAACGCGTTTTCGCACAAATGCGTGCGCGGGTGCTAAAAAGAGCAGCATCGGCATGCTTAGCACGTCGTTTGGTAGAAATCCACGTGCGCGTTCTGCAAAAAGCACCATTTGCATGCACATCTTGTGGTTTTACAGAAAACTTCATCCGCGTCTACCAAAAGATGCATGTGCATGCTTAAAACGCGTTTTCGCACAAATGCGTGCGCGGGTGCTAAAAAGAGCAGCATCGGCATGCTTAGCACGTCGTTTGGTAGAAATCCACGTGCGCGTTCTGCAAAAAGCACCATTTGCATGCACATCTTGTGGTTTTGCAGAAAACTTCATCCGCGTCTACCAAAAGATGCATGTGCATGCTTAAAACGCGTTTTCGCACAAATGCGTGCGCGGGTGCTAAAAAGAGCAGCATCGGCATGCTTAGCACGTCGTTTGGTAGAAATCCACGTGCGCGTTCTGCAAAAAGCACCATTTGCATGCACATCTTGTGGTTTTGCAGAAAACTTCATCCGCGTCTACCAAAAGATGCATGTGCATGCTTAAAACGCGTTGTTGCACAAATGCGTGCGCGGGTGCTAAAAAGAGCAGCATCGGCATGCTTAGCACGTCGTTTGGTAGAAGTCCACGTGCGCGTTCTGCCAAAAGCACCATTTGCATGCACATCTTGTGGTTTTGCAGAAAACTTCATCCGCGTCTACCAAAAGATGCATGTGCATGCTTAAAACGCGTTTTCGCACAAATGCGTGCGCGGGTGCTAAAAAGAGCAGCATCGGCATGCTTAGCACGTCGTTTGGTAGAAATCCACGTGCGCGTTCTGCCAAAAGCACCATTTGCATGCACATCTTGTGGTTTTGCAGAAAACTTCATCCGCGTCTACCAAAAGATGCATGTGCGTGCTTAAAACGCGTTTTCGCACAAATCCGTGCGCGGGTGCTAAAAAGAGCAGCATCGGCATGCTTACCACGTCTTTTGGTAGAAATCCACGTGCGCGTTCTGCCAAAAGCACCATTTGCATGCACATCTTGTGGTTTTGCAGAAAACTTCATCCGCGTCTACCAAAAGATGCATGTGCATGCTTAAAACGCGTTTTCGCACAAATCCGTGCGCGGGTGCTAAAAAGAGCAGCATCGGCATGCTTAGCACGTCGTTTGGTAGAAATCCACGTGCGCGTTCTGCAAAAAGCACCATTTGCATGCACATCTTGTGGTTTTGCAGAAAACTTCATCCGCGTCTACCAAAAGATGCATGTGCATGCTTAAAACGCGTTTTCGCACAAATGCGTGCGCGGGTGCTAAAAAGAGCAGCATCGGCATGCTTAGCACGTTGTTTGGTAGAAATCCACGTGCGCGTTCTGCAAAAAGCACCATTTGCATGCACATCTTGTGGTTTTGCAGAAAACTTCATCCGCGTCTACCAAAAGATGCATGTGCATGCTTAAAACGCGTTTTCGCACAAATGCGTGCGCGGGTGCTAAAAAGAGCAGCATCGGCATGCTTAGCACGTTGTTTGGTAGAAATCCACGTGCGCGTTCTGCAAAAAGCACCATTTGCATGCACATCTTGTGGTTTTGCAGAAAACTTCATCCGCGTCTACCAAAAGATGCATGTGCATGCTTAAAACGCGTTTTCGCACAAATGCGTGCGCGGGTGCTAAAAAGAGCAGCATCGGCATGCTTAGCACGTTGTTTGGTAGACATCCACGTGCGCGTTCTGCAAAAAGCACCATTTGCATGCACATCTTGTGGTTTTGCAGAAAACTTCATCCGCGTCTACCAAAAGATGCATGTGCATGCTTCAAACGCGTTTTCGCACAAATGCGTGCGCGGGTGCTAAAAAGAGCAGCATCGGCATGCTTAGCACGTCGTTTGGTAGAAATCCACGTGCGCGTTCTGCAAAAAGCACCATTTGCATGCACATCTTGTGGTTTTGCAGAAAACCATCCGCGTCTACCAAAAGATGCATGTGCATGCTTAAAACGCGTTTTTGCACAAATGCGTGCGCGGGTGCTAAAAAGAGCAGCATCGGCATGCTTAGCACGTCGTTTGGTAGAAATCCACGTGCGCGTTCTGCCAAAAGCACCATTTGCATGCACATCTTGTGGTTTTGCAGAAAACTTCATCCGCGTCTACCAAAAGATGCATGTGCATGCTTAAAACGCGTTTTCGCACAAATGCGTGCGCGGGTGCTAAAAAGAGCAGCATCGGCATGCTTAGCACGTCGTTTGGTAGAAATCCACGTGCGCGTTCTGCCAAAAGCACCATTTGCATGCACATCTTGTGGTTTTGCAGAAAACTTCATCCGCGTCTACCAAAAGATGCATGTGCATGCTTAAAACGCGTTTTCGCACAAATCCGTGCGCGGGTGCTAAAAAGAGCAGCATCGGCATGCTTAGCACGTCGTTTGGTAGAAATCCACGTGCGCGTTCTGCCAAAAGCACCATTTGCATGCACATCTTGTGGTTTTGCAGAAAACTTCATCCGCGTCTACCAAAAGATGCATGTGCATGCTTAAAACGCGTTTTCGCACAAATGCGTGCGCGGGAGCTAAAAAGAGCAGCATCGGCATGCTTAGCACGTTGTTTGGTAGGAATCCACGTGCGCGTTCTGCAAAAAGCACCATTTGCATGCACATCTTGTGGTTTTGCAGAAAACTTCATCCGCGTCTACCAAAAGATGCATGTGCATGCTTAAAACGCGTTTTCGCACAAATGCGTGCGCGGGTGCTAAAAAGAGCAGCATCGGCATGCTTAGCACGTCGTTTGGTAGAAATCCACGTGCGCGTTCTGCAAAAAGCACCATTTGCATGCACATCTTGTGGTTTTGCAGAAAACTTCATCCGCGTCTACCAAAAGATGCATGTGCATGCTTAAAACGCGTTTTCGCACAAATGCGTGCGCGGGTGCTAAAAAGAGCAGCATCGGCATGCTTAGCACGTTGTTTGGTAGGAATCCACGTGCGCGTTCTGCAAAAAGCACCATTTGCATGCACATCTTGTGGTTTTGCAGAAAACTTCATCCGCGTCTACCAAAAGATGCATGTGCATGCTTAAAACGCGTTTTCGCACAAGTGCGTGTGCGGGTGCTAAAAAGAGCAGCATCGGCATGCTTAGCACGTCGTTTGGTAGAAATCCACGTGCGCGTTCTGCCAAAAGCACCATTTGCATGCACATCTTGTGGTTTTGCAGAAAACTTCATCCGCGTCTACCAAAAGATGCATGTGCATGCTTAAAACGCGTTTTCGCACAAATCCTTGCGCGGGTGCTAAAAAGAGCAGCATCGGCATGCTTAGCACGTCGTTTGGTAGAAATCCACGTGCGCGTTCTGCAAAAAGCACCATTTGCATGCACATCTTGTGGTTTCGCAGAAAACTTCATCCGCGTCTACCAAAAGATGCATGTGCATGCTTAAAACGCGTTTTCGCACAAATGCGTGCGCGGGTGCTAAAAAGAGCAGCATCGGCATGCTTAGCACGTTGTTTGGTAGAAATCCACGTGCGCGTTCTGCAAAAAGCACCATTTGCATGCACATCTTGTGGTTTTGCAGAAAACTTCATCCGCGTCTACCAAAAGATGCATGTGCATGCTTAAAACGCGTTTTCGCACAAATGCGTGCGCGGGTGCTAAAAAGAGCAGCATCGGCATGCTTAGCACGTCGTTTGGTAGAAATCCACGTGCGCGTTCTGCAAAAAGCACCATTTGCATGCACATCTTGTGGTTTTGCAGAAAACTTCATCCGCTTCTACCAAAAGATGCATGTGCATGCTTAAAACGCGTTTTCGCACAAATGCGTGCGCGGGTGCTAAAAAGAGCAGCATCGGCATGCTTAGCACGTCGTTTGGTAGAAATCCACGTGCGCGTTCTGCCAAAAGCACCATTTGCATGCACATCTTGTGGTTTTGCAGAAAACTTCATCCGCGTCTACCAAAAGATGCATGTGCATGCTTAAAACGCGTTTTAGCACAAATGCGTGCGCGGGTGCTAAAAAGAGCAGCATCGGCATGCTTAGCACGTCGTTTGGTAGAAATCCACGTGCGCGTTCTGCCAAAAGCACCATTTGCATGCACATCTTGTGGTTTTGCAGAAAACTTCATCCGCGTCTACCAAAAGATGCATGTGCATGCTTAAAACGCGTTTTCGCACAAATCCGTGCGCGGGTGCTAAAAAGAGCAGCATCGGCATGCTTAGCACGTCGTTTGGTAGAAATCCACGTGCGCGTTCTGCAAAAAGCACCATTTGCATGCACATCTTGTGGTTTTGCAGAAAACTTCATCCGCGTCTACCAAAAGATGCATGTGCATGCTTAAAACGCGTTTTCGCACAAATGCGTGTGCGGGTGCTAAAAAGAGCAGCATCGGCATGCTTAGCACGTCGTTTGGTAGAAATCCACGTGCGCGTTCTGCAAAAAGCACCATTTGCATGCACATCTTGTGGTTTTGCAGAAAACTTCATCCGCGTCTACCAAAAGATGCATGGGCATGCTTAAAACGCGTTTTCGCACAAATGCGTGCGCGGGTGCTAAAAAGAGCAGCATCGGCATGCTTAGCACGTCGTTTGGTAGAAATCTACGTGCGCGTTCTGCCAAAAGCACCATTTGCAAGCACATCTTGTGGTTTTGCAGAAAACTTCATCCGCGTCTACCAAAAGATGCATGTGCATGCTTAAAACGCGTTTTCGCACAAATGCGTGCGCGGGTGCTAAAAAGAGCAGCATCGGCATGCTTAGCACGTCGTTTGGTAGAAATCCACGTGCGCGTTCTGCCAAAAGCACCATTTGCATGCACATCTTGTGGTTTTGCAGAAAACTTCATCCGCGTCTACCAAAAGATGCATGTGCATGCTTAAAACGCGTTTTCGCCCAAATCCGTGCGCGGGTGCTAAAAAGAGCAGCATCGGCAAGCTTAGCACGTCGTTTGGTAGAAATCCACGTGCGCGTTCTGCAAAAAGCACCATTTGCATGCACATCTTGTGGTTTTGCAGAAAACTTCATCCGCGTCTACCAAAAGATGCATGTGCATGCTTAAAACGCGTTTTCGCACAAATGCGTGCGCGGGTGCTAAAAAGAGCAGCATCGGCATGCTTAGCACGTCGTTTGGTAGAAATCCACGTGCGCGTTCTGCAAAAAGCACCATTTGCATGCACATATTGTGGTTTTGCAGAAAACTTCATCCGCGTCTACCAAAAGATGCATGTGCATGCTTAAAACGCGTTTTCGCACAAATGCGTGCGCGGGTGCTAAAAAGAGCAGCATCGGCATGCTTAGCACGTCGTTTGGTAGAAATCCACGTGCGCGTTCTGCCAAAAGCACCATTTGCATGCACATCTTGTGGTTTTGCAGAAAACTTCATCCGCGTCTACCAAAAGATGCATGTGCATGCTTAAAACGCGTTTTCGCACAAATGCGTGCGCGGGTGCTAAAAAGAGCAGCATCGGCATGCTTAGCACGTCGTTTGGTAGAAATCCACGTGCGCGTTCTGCAAAAAGCACCATTTGCATGCACATCTTGTGGTTTTGCAGAAAACTTCATCCGCGTCTACCAAAAGATGCATGTGCATGCTTAAAACGCGTTTTCGCACAAATGCGTGCGCGGGTGCTAAAAAGAGCAGCATCGGCATGCTTAGCACGTCGTTTGGTAGAAATCCACGTGCGCGTTCTGCAAAAAGCACCATTTGCATGCACATCTTGTGGTTTTGCAGAAAACTTCATCCGCGTCTACCAAAAGATGCATGTGCATGCTTAAAACGCGTTTTCGCACAAATGCGTGCGCGGTTGCTAAAAAGAGCAGCATCGGCATGCTTAGCACGTCGTTTGGTAGAAATCCACGTGCGCGTTCTGCCAAAAGCACCATTTGCATGCACATCTTGTGGTTTTGCAGAAAACTTCATCCGCGTCTACCAAAAGATGCATGTGCATGCTTAAAACGCGTTTTCGCACAAATCCGTGCGCGGGTGCTAAAAAGAGCAGCATCGGCATGCTTAGCACGTCGTTTGGTAGAAATCCACGTGCGCGTTCTGCAAAAAGCACCATTTGCATGCACATGTTGTGGTTTTGCAGAAAACTTCATCCGCGTCTACCAAAAGATGCATGTGCATGCTTAAAACGCGTTTTCGCACAAATGCGTGCGCGGGTGCTAAAAAGAGCAGCATCGGCATGCTTAGCACGTCGTTTGGTAGAAATCCACGTGCGCGTTCTGCAAAAAGCACCATTTGCATGCACATCTTGTGGTTTTGCAGAAAACTTCATCCGCGTCTACCAAAAGATGCATGTGCATGCTTAAAACGCGTTTTCGCACAAATGCGTGCGCGGGTGCTAAAAAGAGCAGCATCGGCATGCTTAGCACGTCGTTTGGTAGAAATCCACGTGCGCGTTCTGCAAAAAGCACCATTTGCATGCACATCTTGTGGTTTTGCAGAAAACTTCATCCGCGTCTACCAAAAGATGCATGTGCATGCTTAAAACGCGTTTTCGCACAAATGCGTGCGCGGGTGCTAAAAAGAGCAGCATCGGCATGCTTAGCACGTCGTTTGGTAGAAATCCACGTGCGCGTTCTGCAAAAAGCACCATTTGCATGCACATCTTGTGGTTTTGCAGAAAACTTCATCCGCGTCTACCAAAAGATGCATGTGCATGCTTAAAACGCGTTGTTGCACAAATGCGTGCGCGGGTGCTAAAAAGAGCAGCATCGGCATGCTTAGCACGTCGTTTGGTAGAAGTCCACGTGCGCGTTCTGCCAAAAGCACCATTTGCATGCACATCTTGTGGTTTTGCAGAAAACTTCATCCGCGTCTACCAAAAGATGCATGTGCATGCTTAAAACGCGTTTTCGCACAAATGCGTGCGCGGGTGCTAAAAAGAGCAGCATCGGCATGCTTAGCACGTCGTTTGGTAGAAATCCACGTGCGCGTTCTGCCAAAAGCACCATTTGCATGCACATCTTGTGGTTTTGCAGAAAACTTCATCCGCGTCTACCAAAAGATGCATGTGCGTGCTTAAAACGCGTTTTCGCACAAATCCGTGCGCGGGTGCTAAAAAGAGCAGCATCGGCATGCTTAGCACGTCTTTTGGTAGAAATCCACGTGCGCGTTCTGCCAAAAGCACCATTTGCATGCACATCTTGTGGTTTTGCAGAAAACTTCATCCGCGTCTACCAAAAGATGCATGTGCATGCTTAAAACGCGTTTTCGCACAAATCCGTGCGCGGGTGCTAAAAAGAGCAGCATCGGCATGCTTAGCACGTCGTTTGGTAGAAATCCACGTGCGCGTTCTGCAAAAAGCACCATTTGCATGCACATCTTGTGGTTTTGCAGAAAACTTCATCCGCGTCTACCAAAAGATGCATGTGCATGCTTAAAACGCGTTTTCGCACAAATGCGTGCGCGGGTGCTAAAAAGAGCAGCATCGGCATGCTTAGCACGTCGTTTGGTAGAAATCCACGTGCGCGTTCTGCCAAAAGCACCATTTGCATGCACATCTTGTGGTTTTGCAGAAAACTTCATCCGCGTCTACCAAAAGATGCATGTGCATGCTTAAAACGCGTTTTCGCACAAATCCGTGCGCGGGTGCTAAAAAGAGCAGCATCGGCATGCTTAGCACGTCGTTTGGTAGAAATCCACGTGCGCGTTCTGCAAAAAGCACCATTTGCATGCACATGTTGTGGTTTTGCAGAAAACTTCATCCGCGTCTACCAAAAGATGCATGTGCATGCTTAAAACGCGTTTTCGCACAAATGCGTGCGCGGGTGCTAAAAAGAGCAGCATCGGCATGCTTAGCACGTCGTTTGGTAGAAATCCACGTGCGCGTTCTGCAAAAAGCACCATTTGCATGCACATCTTGTGGTTTTACAGAAAACTTCATCCGCGTCTACCAAAAGATGCATGTGCATGCTTAAAACGCGTTTTCGCACAAATGCGTGCGCGGGTGCTAAAAAGAGCAGCATCGGCATGCTTAGCACGTCGTTTGGTAGAAATCCACGTGCGCGTTCTGCAAAAAGCACCATTTGCATGCACATCTTGTGGTTTTGCAGAAAACTTCATCCGCGTCTACCAAAAGATGCATGTGCATGCTTAAAACGCGTTTTCGCACAAATGCGTGCGCGGGTGCTAAAAAGAGCAGCATCGGCATGCTTAGCACGTCGTTTGGTAGAAATCCACGTGCGCGTTCTGCAAAAAGCACCATTTGCATGCACATCTTGTGGTTTTGCAGAAAACTTCATCCGCGTCTACCAAAAGATGCATGTGCATGCTTAAAACGCGTTGTTGCACAAATGCGTGCGCGGGTGCTAAAAAGAGCAGCATCGGCATGCTTAGCACGTCGTTTGGTAGAAGTCCACGTGCGCGTTCTGCCAAAAGCACCATTTGCATGCACATATTGTGGTTTTGCAGAAAACTTCATCCGCGTCTACCAAAAGATGCATGTGCATGCTTAAAACGCGTTTTCGCACAAATGCGTGCGCGGGTGCTAAAAAGAGCAGCATCGGCATGCTTAGCACGTCGTTTGGTAGAAATCCACGTGCGCGTTCTGCCAAAAGCACCATTTGCATGCACATCTTGTGGTTTTGCAGAAAACTTCATCCGCGTCTACCAAAAGATGCATGTGCGTGCTTAAAACGCGTTTTCGCACAAATCCGTGCGCGGGTGCTAAAAAGAGCAGCATCGGCATGCTTACCACGTCTTTTGGTAGAAATCCACGTGCGCGTTCTGCCAAAAGCACCATTTGCATGCACATCTTGTGGTTTTGCAGAAAACTTCATCCGCGTCTACCAAAAGATGCATGTGCATGCTTAAAACGCGTTTTCGCACAAATCCGTGCGCGGGTGCTAAAAAGAGCAGCATCGGCATGCTTAGCACGTCGTTTGGTAGAAATCCACGTGCGCGTTCTGCAAAAAGCACCATTTGCATGCACATCTTGTGGTTTTGCAGAAAACTTCATCCGCGTCTACCAAAAGATGCATGTGCATGCTTAAAACGCGTTTTCGCACAAATGCGTGCGCGGGTGCTAAAAAGAGCAGCATCGGCATGCTTAGCACGTTGTTTGGTAGAAATCCACGTGCGCGTTCTGCAAAAAGCACCATTTGCATGCACATCTTGTGGTTTTGCAGAAAACTTCATCCGCGTCTACCAAAAGATGCATGTGCATGCTTAAAACGCGTTTTCGCACAAATCCGTGCGCGGGTGCTAAAAAGAGCAGCATCGGCATGCTTAGCACGTCGTTTGGTAGAAATCCACGTGCGCGTTCTGCAAAAAGCACCATTTGCATGCACATCTTGTGGTTTTGCAGAAAACTTCATCCGCGTCTACCAAAAGATGCATGTGCATGCTTAAAACGCGTTTTCGCACAAATGCGTGCGCGGGTGCTAAAAAGAGCAGCATCGGCATGCTTAGCACGTCGTTTGGTAGAAATCCACGTGCGCGTTCTGCCAAAAGCACCATTTGCATGCACATCTTGTGGTTTTGCAGAAAACTTCATCCGCGTCTACCAAAAGATGCATGTGCATGCTTAAAACGCGTTTTCGCACAAATCCGTGCGCGGGTGCTAAAAAGAGCAGCATCGGCATGCTTAGCACGTCGTTTGGTAGAAATCCACGTGCGCGTTCTGCAAAAAGCACCATTTGCATGCACATGTTGTGGTTTTGCAGAAAACTTCATCCGCGTCTACCAAAAGATGCATGTGCATGCTTAAAACGCGTTTTCGCACAAATGCGTGCGCGGGTGCTAAAAAGAGCAGCATCGGCATGCTTAGCACGTCGTTTGGTAGAAATCCACGTGCGCGTTCTGCAAAAAGCACCATTTGCATGCACATCTTGTGGTTTTGCAGAAAACTTCATCCGCGTCTACCAAAAGATGCATGTGCATGCTTAAAACGCGTTTTCGCACAAATGCGTGCGCGGGTGCTAAAAAGAGCAGCATCGGCATGCTTAGCACGTCGTTTGGTAGAAATCCACGTGCGCGTTCTGCAAAAAGCACCATTTGCATGCACATCTTGTGGTTTTGCAGAAAACTTCATCCGCGTCTACCAAAAGATGCATGTGCATGCTTAAAACGCGTTTTCGCACAAATGCGTGCGCGGGTGCTAAAAAGAGCAGCATCGGCATGCTTAGCACGTCGTTTGGTAGAAATCCACGTGCGCGTTCTGCAAAAAGCACCATTTGCATGCACATCTTGTGGTTTTGCAGAAAACTTCATCCGCGTCTACCAAAAGATGCATGTGCATGCTTAAAACGCGTTGTTGCACAAATGCGTGCGCGGGTGCTAAAAAGAGCAGCATCGGCATGCTTAGCACGTCGTTTGGTAGAAGTCCACGTGCGCGTTCTGCCAAAAGCACCATTTGCATGCACATCTTGTGGTTTTGCAGAAAACTTCATCCGCGTCTACCAAAAGATGCATGTGCATGCTTAAAACGCGTTTTCGCACAAATGCGTGCGCGGGTGCTAAAAAGAGCAGCATCGGCATGCTTAGCACGTCGTTTGGTAGAAATCCACGTGCGCGTTCTGCCAAAAGCACCATTTGCATGCACATCTTGTGGTTTTGCAGAAAACTTCATCCGCGTCTACCAAAAGATGCATGTGCATGCTTAAAACGCGTTTTCGCACAAATGCGTGCGCGGGTGCTAAAAAGAGCAGCATCGGCATGCTTAGCACGTTGTTTGGTAGAAATCCACGTGCGCGTTCTGCAAAAAGCACCATTTGCATGCACATCTTGTGGTTTTGCAGAAAACTTCATCCGCGTCTACCAAAAGATGCATGTGCATGCTTAAAACGCGTTTTCGCACAAATGCGTGCGCGGGTGCTAAAAAGAGCAGCATCGGCATGCTTAGCACGTTGTTTGGTAGACATCCACGTGCGCGTTCTGCAAAAAGCACCATTTGCATGCACATCTTGTGGTTTTGCAGAAAACTTCATCCGCGTCTACCAAAAGATGCATGTGCATGCTTCAAACGCGTTTTCGCACAAATGCGTGCGCGGGTGCTAAAAAGAGCAGCATCGGCATGCTTAGCACGTCGTTTGGTAGAAATCCACGTGCGCGTTCTGCAAAAAGCACCATTTGCATGCACATCTTGTGGTTTTGCAGAAAACCATCCGCGTCTACCAAAAGATGCATGTGCATGCTTAAAACGCGTTTTTGCACAAATGCGTGCGCGGGTGCTAAAAAGAGCAGCATCGGCATGCTTAGCACGTCGTTTGGTAGAAATCCACGTGCGCGTTCTGCCAAAAGCACCATTTGCATGCACATCTTGTGGTTTTGCAGAAAACTTCATCCGCGTCTACCAAAAGATGCATGTGCATGCTTAAAACGCGTTTTCGCACAAATGCGTGCGCGGGTGCTAAAAAGAGCAGCATCGGCATGCTTAGCACGTCGTTTGGTAGAAATCCACGTGCGCGTTCTGCCAAAAGCACCATTTGCATGCACATCTTGTGGTTTTGCAGAAAACTTCATCCGCGTCTACCAAAAGATGCATGTGCATGCTTAAAACGCGTTTTCGCACAAATCCGTGCGCGGGTGCTAAAAAGAGCAGCATCGGCATGCTTAGCACGTCGTTTGGTAGAAATCCACGTGCGCGTTCTGCCAAAAGCACCATTTGCATGCACATCTTGTGGTTTTGCAGAAAACTTCATCCGCGTCTACCAAAAGATGCATGTGCATGCTTAAAACGCGTTTTCGCACAAATGCGTGCGCGGGAGCTAAAAAGAGCAGCATCGGCATGCTTAGCACGTCGTTTGGTAGAAATCCACGTGCGCGTTCTGCCAAAAGCACCATTTGCATGCACATCTTGTGGTTTTGCAGAAAACTTCATCCGCGTCTACCAAAAGATGCATGTGCATGCTTAAAACGCGTTTTCGCACAAATCCGTGCGCGGGTGCTAAAAACAGCAGCATCGGCATGCTTAGCACGTCGTTTGGTAGAAATCCACGTGCGCGTTCTGCAAAAAGCACCATTTGCATGCACATCTTGTGGTTTTGCAGAAAACTTCATCCGCGTCTACCAAAAGATGCATGTGCATGCTTAAAACGCGTTTTCGCACAAATGCGTGTGCGGGTGCTAAAAAGAGCAGCATCGGCATGCTTAGCACGTCTTTTGGTAGAAATCCACGTGCGCGTTCTGCCAAAAGCACCATTTGCATGCACATCTTGTGGTTTTGCAGAAAACTTCATCCGCGTCTACCAAAAGATGCATGTGCATGCTTAAAACGCGTTTTCGCACAAATCCGTGCGCGGGTGCTAAAAAGAGCAGCATCGGCATGCTTAGCACGTCGTTTGGTAGAAATCCACGTGCGCGTTCTGCAAAAAGCACCATTTGCATGCACATCTTGTGGTTTTGCAGAAAACTTCATCCGCGTCTACCAAAAGATGCATGTGCATGCTTAAAACGCGTTTTCGCACAAATGCGTGCGCGGGTGCTAAAAAGAGCAGCATCGGCATGCTTAGCACGTCGTTTGGTAGAAATCCACGTGCGCGTTCTGCCAAAAGCACCATTTGCATGCACATCTTGTGGTTTTGCAGAAAACTTCATCCGCGTCTACCAAAAGATGCATGTGCATGCTTAAAACGCGTTTTCGCACAAATCCGTGCGCGGGTGCTAAAAAGAGCAGCATCGGCATGCTTAGCACGTCGTTTGGTAGAAATCCACGTGCGCGTTCTGCAAAAAGCACCATTTGCATGCACATGTTGTGGTTTTGCAGAAAACTTCATCCGCGTCTACCAAAAGATGCATGTGCATGCTTAAAACGCGTTTTCGCACAAATGCGTGCGCGGGTGCTAAAAAGAGCAGCATCGGCATGCTTAGCACGTCGTTTGGTAGAAATCCACGTGCGCGTTCTGCAAAAAGCACCATTTGCATGCACATCTTGTGGTTTTGCAGAAAACTTCATCCGCGTCTACCAAAAGATGCATGTGCATGCTTAAAACGCGTGTTCGCACAAATGCATGCGCGGGTGCTAAAAAGAGCAGCATCGGCATGCTTAGCACGTCGTTTGGTAGAAATCCACGTGCGCGTTCTGCAAAAAGCACCATTTGCATGCACATCTTGTGGTTTTGCAGAAAACTTCATCCGCGTCTACCAAAAGATGCATGTGCATGCTTAAAACGCGTTTTCGCACAAATGCGTGCGCGGGTGCTAAAAAGAGCAGCATCGGCATGCTTAGCACGTCGTTTGGTAGAAATCCACGTGCGCGTTCTGCAAAAAGCACCATTTGCATGCACATCTTGTGGTTTTGCAGAAAACTTCATCCGCGTCTACCAAAAGATGCATGTGCATGCTTAAAACGCGTTGTTGCACAAATGCGTGCGCGGGTGCTAAAAAGAGCAGCATCGGCATGCTTAGCACGTCGTTTGGTAGAAGTCCACGTGCGCGTTCTGCCAAAAGCACCATTTGCATGCACATCTTGTGGTTTTGCAGAAAACTTCATCCGCGTCTACCAAAAGATGCATGTGCATGCTTAAAACGCGTTTTCGCACAAATGCGTGCGCGGGTGCTAAAAAGAGCAGCATCGGCATGCTTAGCACGTCGTTTGGTAGAAATCCACGTGCGCGTTCTGCCAAAAGCACCATTTGCATGCACATCTTGTGGTTTTGCAGAAAACTTCATCCGCGTCTACCAAAAGATGCATGTGCGTGCTTAAAACGCGTTTTCGCACAAATCCGTGCGCGGGTGCTAAAAAGAGCAGCATCGGCATGCTTAGCACGTCTTTTGGTAGAAATCCACGTGCGCGTTCTGCCAAAAGCACCATTTGCATGCACATCTTGTGGTTTTGCAGAAAACTTCATCCGCGTCTACCAAAAGATGCATGTGCATGCTTAAAACGCGTTTTCGCACAAATCCGTGCGCGGGTGCTAAAAAGAGCAGCATCGGCATGCTTAGCACGTCGTTTGGTAGAAATCCACGTGCGCGTTCTGCCAAAAGCACCATTTGCATGCACATCTTGTGGTTTTGCAGAAAACTTCATCCGCGTCTACCAAAAGATGCATGTGCATGCTTAAAACGCGTTTTCGCACAAATCCGTGCGCGGGTGCTAAAAAGAGCAGCATCGGCATGCTTAGCACGTCGTTTGGTAGAAATCCACGTGCGCGTTCTGCAAAAAGCACCATTTGCATGCACATCTTGTGGTTTTGCAGAAAACTTCATCCGCGTCTACCAAAAGATGCATGTGCATGCTTAAAACGCGTTTTCGCACAAATCCGTGCGTGGGTGCTAAAAAGAGCAGCATCGGCATGCTTAGCACGTCGTTTGGTAGAAATCCACGTGCGCGTTCTGCAAAAAGCACCATTTGCATGCACATCTTGTGGTTTTGCAGAAAACTTCATCCGCGTCTACCAAAAGATGCATGTGCATGCTTAAAACGCGTTTTCGCACAAATGCGTGCGCGGGTGCTAAAAAGAGCAGCATCGGCATGCTTAGCACGTTGTTTGGTAGACATCCACGTGCGCGTTCTGCAAAAAGCACCATTTGCATGCACATCTTGTGGTTTTGCAGAAAACTTCATCCGCGTCTACCAAAAGATGCATGTGCATGCTTCAAACGCGTTTTCGCACAAATGCGTGCGCGGGTGCTAAAAAGAGCAGCATCGGCATGCTTAGCACGTCGTTTGGTAGAAATCTACGTGCGCGTTCTGCAAAAAGCACCATTTGCATGCACATCTTGTGGTTTTGCAGAAAACCATCCGCGTCTACCAAAAGATGCATGTGCATGCTTAAAACGCGTTTTTGCACAAATGCGTGCGCGGGTGCTAAAAAGAGCAGCATCGGCATGCTTAGCACGTGTTTTGGTAGAAATCCACGTGCGCGTTCTGCCAAAAGCACCATTTGCATGCACATCTTGTGGTTTTGCAGAAAACTTCATCCGCGTCTACCAAAAGATGCATGTGCATGCTTAAAACGCGTTTTCGCACAAATGCGTGCGCGGGTGCTAAAAAGAGCAGCATCGGCATGCTTAGCACGTCGTTTGGTAGAAATCCACGTGCGCGTTCTGCCAAAAGCACCATTTGCATGCACATCTTGTGGTTTTGCAGAAAACTTCATCCGCGTCTACCAAAAGATGCATGTGCATGCTTAAAACGCGTTTTCGCACAAATCCGTGCGCGGGTGCTAAAAAGAGCAGCATCGGCATGCTTAGCACGTCGTTTGGTAGAAATCCACGTGCGCGTTCTGCCAAAAGCACCATTTGCATGCACATCTTGTGGTTTTGCAGAAAACTTCATCCGCGTCTACCAAAAGATGCATGTGCATGCTTAAAACGCGTTTTCGCACAAATGCGTGCGCGGGAGCTAAAAAGAGCAGCATCGGCATGCTTAGCACGTTGTTTGGTAGAAATCCACGTGCGCGTTCTGCAAAAAGCACCATTTGCATGCACATCTTGTGGTTTTGCAGAAAACTTCATCCGCGTCTACCAAAAGATGCATGTGCATGCTTAAAACGCGTTTTCGCACAAATCCGTGCGCGGGTGCTAAAAAGAGCAGCATCGGCATGCTTAGCACGTCGTTTGGTAGAAATCCACGTGCGCGTTCTGCAAAAAGCACCATTTGCATGCACATCTTGTGGTTTTGCAGAAAACTTCATCCGCGTCTACCAAAAGATGCATGTGCATGCTTAAAACGCGTTTTCGCACAAATGCGTGCGCGGGTGCTAAAAAGAGCAGCATCGGCATGCTTAGCACGTCGTTTGGTAGAAATCCACGTGCGCGTTCTGCCAAAAGCACCATTTGCATGCACATGTTGTTGTTTTGCAGAAAACTTAATCCGCGTCTACCAAAAGATGCATGTGCATGCTTAAAACGCGTTTTCGCACAAGTGCGTGTGCGGGTGCTAAAAAGAGCAGCATCGGCATGCTTAGCACGTCGTTTGGTAGAAATCCACGTGCGCGTTCTGCCAAAAGCACCATTTGCATGCACATCTTGTGGTTTTGCAGAAAACTTCATCCGCGTCTACCAAAAGATGCATGTGCATGCTTAAAACGCGTTTTCGCACAAATCCGTGCGCGGGTGCTAAAAAGAGCAGCATCGGCATGCTTAGCACGTCGTTTGGTAGAAATCCACGTGCGCGTTCTGCAAAAAGCACCATTTGCATGCACATCTTGTGGTTTTGCAGAAAACTTCATCCGCGTCTACCAAAAGATGCATGTGCATGCTTAAAACGCGTTTTCGCACAAATGCGTGCGCGGGTGCTAAAAAGAGCAGCATCGGCATGCTTAGCACGTTGTTTGGTAGAAATCCACGTGCGCGTTCTGCAAAAAGCACCATTTGCATGCACATCTTGTGGTTTTGCAGAAAACTTCATCCGCGTCTACCAAAAGATGCATGTGCATGCTTAAAACGCGTTTTCGCACAAATGCGTGCGCGGGTGCTAAAAAGAGCAGCATCGGCATGCTTAGCACGTCGTTTGGTAGAAATCCACGTGCGCGTTCTGCAAAAAGCACCATTTGCATGCACATCTTGTGGTTTTGCAGAAAACTTCATCCGCGTCTACCAAAAGATGCATGTGCATGCTTAAAACGCGTTTTCGCACAAATGCGTGCGCGGGTGCTAAAAAGAGCAGCATCGGCATGCTTAGCACGTTGTTTGGTAGACATCCACGTGCGCGTTCTGCAAAAAGCACCATTTGCATGCACATCTTGTGGTTTTGCAGAAAACTTCATCCGCGTCTACCAAAAGATGCATGTGCATGCTTCAAACGCGTTTTCGCACAAATGCGTGCGCGGGTGCTAAAAAGAGCAGCATCGGCATGCTTAGCACGTCGTTTGGTAGAAATCCACGTGCGCGTTCTGCAAAAAGCACCATTTGCATGCACATCTTGTGGTTTTGCAGAAAACCATCCGCGTCTACCAAAAGATGCATGTGCATGCTTAAAACGCGTTTTTGCACAAATGCGTGCGCGGGTGCTAAAAAGAGCAGCATCGGCATGCTTAGCACGTCGTTTGGTAGAAATCCACGTGCGCGTTCTGCCAAAAGCACCATTTGCATGCACATCTTGTGGTTTTGCAGAAAACTTCATCCGCGTCTACCAAAAGATGCATGTGCATGCTTAAAACGCGTTTTCGCACAAATGCGTGCGCGGGTGCTAAAAAGAGCAGCATCGGCATGCTTAGCACGTCGTTTGGTAGAAATCCACGTGCGCGTTCTGCCAAAAGCACCATTTGCATGCACATCTTGTGGTTTTGCAGAAAACTTCATCCGCGTCTACCAAAAGATGCATGTGCATGCTTAAAACGCGTTTTCGCACAAATCCGTGCGCGGGTGCTAAAAAGAGCAGCATCGGCATGCTTAGCACGTCGTTTGGTAGAAATCCACGTGCGCGTTCTGCCAAAAGCACCATTTGCATGCACATCTTGTGGTTTTGCAGAAAACTTCATCCGCGTCTACCAAAAGATGCATGTGCATGCTTAAAACGCGTTTTCGCACAAATGCGTGCGCGGGAGCTAAAAAGAGCAGCATCGGCATGCTTAGCACGTTGTTTGGTAGGAATCCACGTGCGCGTTCTGCAAAAAGCACCATTTGCATGCACATCTTGTGGTTTTGCAGAAAACTTCATCCGCGTCTACCAAAAGATGCATGTGCATGCTTAAAACGCGTTTTCGCACAAATGCGTGCGCGGGTGCTAAAAAGAGCAGCATCGGCATGCTTAGCACGTCGTTTGGTAGAAATCCACGTGCGCGTTCTGCAAAAAGCACCATTTGCATGCACATCTTGTGGTTTTGCAGAAAACTTCATCCGCGTCTACCAAAAGATGCATGTGCATGCTTAAAACGCGTTTTCGCACAAATGCGTGCGCGGGTGCTAAAAAGAGCAGCATCGGCATGCTTAGCACGTCGTTTGGTAGAAATCCACGTGCGCGTTCTGCCAAAAGCACCATTTGCATGCACATCTTGTGGTTTTGCAGAAAACTTCATCCGCGTCTACCAAAAGATGCATGTGCATGCTTAAAACGCGTTTTCGCACAAATCCTTGCGCGGGTGCTAAAAAGAGCAGCATCGGCATGCTTAGCACGTCGTTTGGTAGAAATCCACGTGCGCGTTCTGCAAAAAGCACCATTTGCATGCACATCTTGTGGTTTTGCAGAAAACTTCATCCGCTTCTACCAAAAGATGCATGTGCATGCTTAAAACGCGTTTTCGCACAAATGCGTGCGCGGGTGCTAAAAAGAGCAGCATCGGCATGCTTAGCACGTCGTTTGGTAGAAATCCACGTGCGCGTTCTGCCAAAAGCACCATTTGCATGCACATCTTGTGGTTTTGCAGAAAACTTCATCCGCGTCTACCAAAAGATGCATGTGCATGCTTAAAACGCGTTTTAGCACAAATGCGTGCGCGGGTGCTAAAAAGAGCAGCATCGGCATGCTTAGCACGTCGTTTGGTAGAAATCCACGTGCGCGTTCTGCCAAAAGCACCATTTGCATGCACATCTTGTGGTTTTGCAGAAAACTTCATCCGCGTCTACCAAAAGATGCATGTGCATGCTTAAAACGCGTTTTCGCACAAATCCGTGCGCGGGTGCTAAAAAGAGCAGCATCGGCATGCTTAGCACGTCGTTTGGTAGAAATCCACGTGCGCGTTCTGCAAAAAGCACCATTTGCATGCACATCTTGTGGTTTTGCAGAAAACTTCATCCGCGTCTACCAAAAGATGCATGTGCATGCTTAAAACGCGTTTTCGCACAAATGCGTGTGCGGGTGCTAAAAAGAGCAGCATCGGCATGCTTAGCACGTCGTTTGGTAGAAATCCACGTGCGCGTTCTGCAAAAAGCACCATTTGCATGCACATCTTGTGGTTTTGCAGAAAACTTCATCCGCGTCTACCAAAAGATGCATGGGCATGCTTAAAACGCGTTTTCGCACAAATGCGTGCGCGGGTGCTAAAAAGAGCAGCATCGGCATGCTTAGCACGTCGTTTGGTAGAAATCTACGTGCGCGTTCTGCCAAAAGCACCATTTGCAAGCACATCTTGTGGTTTTGCAGAAAACTTCATCCGCGTCTACCAAAAGATGCATGTGCATGCTTAAAACGCGTTTTCGCACAAATGCGTGCGCGGGTGCTAAAAAGAGCAGCATCGGCATGCTTAGCACGTCGTTTGGTAGAAATCCACGTGCGCGTTCTGCCAAAAGCACCATTTGCATGCACATCTTGTGGTTTTGCAGAAAACTTCATCCGCGTCTACCAAAAGATGCATGTGCATGCTTAAAACGCGTTTTCGCCCAAATCCGTGCGCGGGTGCTAAAAAGAGCAGCATCGGCAAGCTTAGCACGTCGTTTGGTAGAAATCCACGTGCGCGTTCTGCAAAAAGCACTATTTGCATGCACATCTTGTGGTTTTGCAGAAAACTTCATCCGCGTCTACCAAAAGATGCATGTGCATGCTTAAAACGCGTTTTCGCACAAATGCGTGCGCGGGTGCTAAAAAGAGCAGCATCGGCATGCTTAGCACGTCGTTTGGTAGAAATCCACGTGCGCGTTCTGCAAAAAGCACCATTTGCATGCACATATTGTGGTTTTGCAGAAAACTTCATCCGCGTCTACCAAAAGATGCATGTGCATGCTTAAAACGCGTTTTCGCACAAATGCGTGCGCGGGTGCTAAAAAGAGCAGCATCGGCATGCTTAGCACGTCGTTTGGTAGAAATCCACGTGCGCGTTCTGCCAAAAGCACCATTTGCATGCACATCTTGTGGTTTTGCAGAAAACTTCATCCGCGTCTACCAAAAGATGCATGTGCATGCTTAAAACGCGTTTTCGCACAAATGCGTGCGCGGGTGCTAAAAAGAGCAGCATCGGCATGCTTAGCACGTTGTTTGGTAGAAATCCACGTGCGCGTTCTGCAAAAAGCACCATTTGCATGCACATCTTGTGGTTTTGCAGAAAACTTCATCCGCGTCTACCAAAAGATGCATGTGCATGCTTAAAACGCGTTTTCGCACAAATGCGTGCGCGGGTGCTAAAAAGAGCAGCATCGGCATGCTTAGCACGTCGTTTGGTAGAAATCCACGTGCGCGTTCTGCAAAAAGCACCATTTGCATGCACATCTTGTGGTTTTGCAGAAAACTTCATCCGCGTCTACCAAAAGATGCATGTGCATGCTTAAAACGCGTTTTCGCACAAATGCGTGCGCGGGTGCTAAAAAGAGCAGCATCGGCATGCTTAGCACGTCGTTTGGTAGAAATCCACGTGCGCGTTCTGCAAAAAGCACCATTTGCATGCACATCTTGTGGTTTTGCAGAAAACTTCATCCGCGTCTACCAAAAGATGCATGTGCATGCTTAAAACGCGTTTTCGCACAAATGCGTGCGCGGGTGCTAAAAAGAGCAGCATCGGCATGCTTAGCACGTCGTTTGGTAGAAATCCACGTGCGCGTTCTGCCAAAAGCACCATTTGCATGCACATCTTGTGGTTTTGCAGAAAACTTCATCCGCGTCTACCAAAAGATGCATGTGCATGCTTAAAACGCGTTTTCGCACAAATCCGTGCGCGGGTGCTAAAAAGAGCAGCATCGGCATGCTTAGCACGTCGTTTGGTAGAAATCCACGTGCGCGTTCTGCAAAAAGCACCATTTGCATGCACATGTTGTGGTTTTGCAGAAAACTTCATCCGCGTCTACCAAAAGATGCATGTGCATGCTTAAAACGCGTTTTCGCACAAATGCGTGCGCGGGTGCTAAAAAGAGCAGCATCGGCATGCTTAGCACGTCGTTTGGTAGAAATCCACGTGCGCGTTCTGCAAAAAGCACCATTTGCATGCACATCTTGTGGTTTTGCAGAAAACTTCATCCGCGTCTACCAAAAGATGCATGTGCATGCTTAAAACGCGTTTTCGCACAAATGCGTGCGCGGGTGCTAAAAAGAGCAGCATCGGCATGCTTAGCACGTCGTTTGGTAGAAATCCACGTGCGCGTTCTGCAAAAAGCACCATTTGCATGCACATCTTGTGGTTTTGCAGAAAACTTCATCCGCGTCTACCAAAAGATGCATGTGCATGCTTAAAACGCGTTTTCGCACAAATGCGTGCGCGGGTGCTAAAAAGAGCAGCATCGGCATGCTTAGCACGTCGTTTGGTAGAAATCCACGTGCGCGTTCTGCAAAAAGCACCATTTGCATGCACATCTTGTGGTTTTGCAGAAAACTTCATCCGCGTCTACCAAAAGATGCATGTGCATGCTTAAAACGCGTTGTTGCACAAATGCGTGCGCGGGTGCTAAAAAGAGCAGCATCGGCATGCTTAGCACGTCGTTTGGTAGAAGTCCACGTGCGCGTTCTGCCAAAAGCACCATTTGCATGCACATCTTGTGGTTTTGCAGAAAACTTCATCCGCGTCTACCAAAAGATGCATGTGCATGCTTAAAACGCGTTTTCGCACAAATGCGTGCGCGGGTGCTAAAAAGAGCAGCATCGGCATGCTTAGCACGTCGTTTGGTAGAAATCCACGTGCGCGTTCTGCCAAAAGCACCATTTGCATGCACATCTTGTGGTTTTGCAGAAAACTTCATCCGCGTCTACCAAAAGATGCATGTGCGTGCTTAAAACGCGTTTTCGCACAAATCCGTGCGCGGGTGCTAAAAAGAGCAGCATCGGCATGCTTAGCACGTCTTTTGGTAGAAATCCACGTGCGCGTTCTGCCAAAAGCACCATTTGCATGCACATCTTGTGGTTTTGCAGAAAACTTCATCCGCGTCTACCAAAAGATGCATGTGCATGCTTAAAACGCGTTTTCGCACAAATCCGTGCGCGGGTGCTAAAAAGAGCAGCATCGGCATGCTTAGCACGTCGTTTGGTAGAGAAATCCACGTGCGCGTTCTGCAAAAAGCACCATTTGCATGCACATCTTGTGGTTTTGCAGAAAACTTCATCCGCGTCTACCAAAAGATGCATGTGCATGCTTAAAACGCGTTTTCGCACAAATCCGTGCGCGGGTGCTAAAAAGAGCAGCATCGGCATGCTTAGCACGTCGTTTGGTAGAAATCCACGTGCGCGTTCTGCAAAAAGCACCATTTGCATGCACATCTTGTGGTTTTGCAGAAAACTTCATCCGCGTCTACCAAAAGATGCATGTGCATGCTTAAAACGCGTTTTCGCACAAATGCGTGCGCGGGTGCTAAAAAGAGCAGCATCGGCATGCTTAGCACGTTGTTTGGTAGACATCCACGTGCGCGTTCTGCAAAAAGCACCATTTGCATGCACATCTTGTGGTTTTGCAGAAAACTTCATCCGCGTCTACCAAAAGATGCATGTGCATGCTTAAAACGTGTTTTCGCACAAATGCGTGCGCGGGTGCTAAAAAGAGCAGCATCGGCATGCTTAGCACGTCGTTTGGTAGAAATCCACGAGGGCGTTCTGCAAAAAGCACCATTTGCATGCACATCTTGTGGTTTTGCAGAAAACTTCATCCGCGTCTACCAAAAGATGCATGTGCATGCTTAAAACGCGTTTTCGCACAAATGCGTGCGCGGGTGCTAAAAAGAGCAGCATCGGCATGCTTAGCACGTCGTTTGGTAGAAATCCACGTGCGCGTTCTGCCAAAAGCACCATTTGCATGCACATCTTGTGGTTTTGCAGAAAACTTCATCCGCGTCTACCAAAAGATGCATGTGCATGCTTAAAACGCGTTTTCGCACAAATCCGTGCGCGGGTGCTAAAAAGAGCAGCATCGGCATGCTTAGCACGTCGTTTGGTAGAAATCCACGTGCGCGTTCTGCAAAAAGCACCATTTGCATGCACATCTTGTGGTTTTGCAGAAAACTTCATCCGCGTCTACCAAAAGATGCATGTGCATGCTTAAAACGCGTTTTCGCACAAATGCGTGCGCGGGTGCTAAAAAGAGCAGCATCGGCATGCTTAGCACGTCGTTGGGTAGAAATCCACGAGCGCGTTCTGCAAAAAGCACCATTTGCATGCACATCTTGTGGTTTTGCAGAAAACTTCATCCGCGTCTACCAAAAGATGCATGTGCATGCTTAAAACGCGTTTTCGCACAAATGCGTGCGCGGGTGCTAAAAAGAGCAGCATCGGCATGCTTAGCACGTCGTTGGGTAGAAATCCACGAGCGCGTTCTGCAAAAAGCACCATTTGCATGCACATCTTGTGGTTTTGCAGAAAACTTCATCCGCGTCTACCAAAAGATGCATGTGCATGCTTAAAACGCGTTTTCGCACAAATGCGTGCGCGGGTGCTAAAAAGAGCAGCATCGGCATGCTTAGCACGTTGTTTGGTAGAAATCCACGTGCGCGTTCTGCAAAAAGCACCATTTGCATGCACATCTTGTGGTTTTGCAGAAAACTTCATCCGCGTCTACCAAAAGATGCATGTGCATGCTTAAAACGCGTTTTCGCACAAATGCGTGCGCGGGTGCTAAAAAGAGCAGCATCGGCATGCTTAGCACGTCGTTTGGTAGAAATCCACGTGCGCGTTCTGCAAAAAGCACCATTTGCATGCACATCTTGTGGTTTTGCAGAAAACTTCATCCGCGTCTACCAAAAGATGCATGTGCATGCTTAAAACGCGTTTTTGCACAAATGCGTGCGCGGGTGCTAAAAAGAGCAGCATCGGCATGCTTAGCACGTCGTTTGGTAGAAATCCACGTGCGCGTTCTGCCAAAAGCACCATTTGCATGCACATCTTGTGGTTTTGCAGAAAACTTCATCCGCGTCTACCAAAAGATGCATGTGCATGCTTAAAACGCGTTTTCGCACAAATGCGTGCGCGGGTGCTAAAAAGAGCAGCATCGGCATGCTTAGCACGTCGTTTGGTAGAAATCCACGTGCGCGTTCTGCCAAAAGCACCATTTGCATGCACATCTTGTGGTTTTGCAGAAAACTTCATCCGCGTCTACCAAAAGATGCATGTGCATGCTTAAAACGCGTTTTCGCACAAATCCGTGCGCGGGTGCTAAAAAGAGCAGCATCGGCATGCTTAGCACGTCGTTTGGTAGAAATCCACGTGCGCGTTCTGCCAAAAGCACCATTTGCATGCACATCTTGTGGTTTTGCAGAAAACTTCATCCGCGTCTACCAAAAGATGCATGTGCATGCTTAAAACGCGTTTTCGCACAAATGCGTGCGCGGGTGCTAAAAAGAGCAGCATCGGCATGCTTAGCACGTTGTTTGGTAGAAATCCACGTGCGCGTTCTGCAAAAAGCACCATTTGCATGCACATCTTGTGGTTTTGCAGAAAACTTCATCCGCGTCTACCAAAAGATGCATGTGCATGCTTAAAACGCGTTTTCGCACAAATGCGTGCGCGGGTGCTAAAAAGAGCAGCATCGGCATGCTTAGCACGTCGTTTGGTAGAAATCCACGTGCGCGTTCTGCCAAAAGCACCATTTGCATGCACATCTTGTGGTTTTGCAGAAAACTTCATCCGCGTCTACCAAAAGATGCATGTGCATGCTTAAAACGCGTTTTCGCACAAATCCGTGCGCGGGTGCTAAAAAGAGCAGCATCGGCATGCTTAGCACGTCGTTTGGTAGAAATCCACGTGCGCGTTCTGCAAAAAGCACCATTTGCATGCACATCTTGTGGTTTTGCAGAAAACTTCATCCGCGTCTACCAAAAGATGCATGTGCATGCTTAAAACGCGTTTTCGCACAAATCCGTGCGCGGGTGCTAAAAAGAGCAGCATCGGCATGCTTAGCACGTCGTTTGGTAGAAATCCACGTGCGCGTTCTGCAAAAAGCACCATTTGCATGCACATCTTGTGGTTTTGCAGAAAACTTCATCCGCGTCTACCAAAAGATGCATGTGCATGCTTAAAACGCGTTTTCGCACAAATGCGTGCGCGGGTGCTAAAAAGAGCAGCATCGGCATGCTTAGCACGTTGTTTGGTAGACATCCACGTGCGCGTTCTGCAAAAAGCACCATTTGCATGCACATCTTGTGGTTTTGCAGAAAACTTCATCCGCGTCTACCAAAAGATGCATGTGCATGCTTCAAACGCGTTTTCGCACAAATGCGTGCGCGGGTGCTAAAAAGAGCAGCATCGGCATGCTTAGCACGTCGTTTGGTAGAAATCCACGTGCGCGTTCTGCAAAAAGCACCATTTGCATGCACATCTTGTGGTTTTGCAGAAAACCATCCGCGTCTACCAAAAGATGCATGTGCATGCTTAAAACGCGTTTTTGGACAAATGCGTGCGCGGGTGCTAAAAAGAGCAGCATCGGCATGCTTAGCACGTCGTTTGGTAGAAATCCACGTGCGCGTTCTGCCAAAAGCACCATTTGCATGCACATCTTGTGGTTTTGCAGAAAACTTCATCCGCGTCTACCAAAAGATGCATGTGCATGCTTAAAACGCGTTTTCGCACAAATGCGTGCGCGGGTGCTAAAAAGAGCAGCATCGGCATGCTTAGCACGTCGTTTGGTAGAAATCCACGTGCGCGTTCTGCCAAAAGCACCATTTGCATGCACATCTTGTGGTTTTGCAGAAAACTTCATCCGCGTCTACCAAAAGATGCATGTGCACGCTTAAAACGCGTTTTCGCACAAATGCGTGCGCGGGAGCTAAAAAGAGCAGCATCGGCATGCTTAGCACGTTGTTTGGTAGAAATCCACGTGCGCGTTCTGCAAAAAGCACCATTTGCATGCACATCTTGTGGTTTTGCAGAAAACTTCATCCGCGTCTACCAAAAGATGCATGTGCATGCTTAAAACGCGTTTTCGCACAAATGCGTGCGCGGGTGCTAAAAAGAGCAGCATCGGCATGCTTAGCACGTCGTTTGGTAGAAATCCACGTGCGCGTTCTGCAAAAAGCACCATTTGCATGCACATCTTGTGGTTTTGCAGAAAACTTCATCCGCGTCTACCAAAAGATGCATGTGCATGCTTAAAACGCGTTTTCGCACAAATGCGTGCGCGGGTGCTAAAAAGAGCAGCATCGGCATGCTTAGCACGTCGTTTGGTAGAAATCCACGTGCGCGTTCTGCCAAAAGCACCATTTGCATGCACATCTTGTTGTTTTGCAGAAAACTTAATCCGCGTCTACCAAAAGATGCATGTGCATGCTTAAAACGCGTTTTCGCACAAGTGCGTGTGCGGGTGCTAAAAAGAGCAGCATCGGCATGCTTAGCACGTCGTTTGGTAGAAATCCACGTGCGCGTTCTGCCAAAAGCACCATTTGCATGCACATCTTGTGGTTTTGCAGAAAACTTCATCCGCGTCTACCAAAAGATGCATGTGCATGCTTAAAACGCGTTTTCGCACAAATCCGTGCGCGGGTGCTAAAAAGAGCAGCATCGGCATGCTTAGCACGTCGTTTGGTAGAAATCCACGTGCGCGTTCTGCAAAAAGCACCATTTGCATGCACATCTTGTGGTTTTGCAGAAAACTTCATCCGCGTCTACCAAAAGATGCATGTGCATGCTTAAAACGCGTTTTCGCACAAATGCGTGCGCGGGTGCTAAAAAGAGCAGCATCGGCATGCTTAGCACGTTGTTTGGTAGAAATCCACGTGCGCGTTCTGCAAAAAGCACCATTTGCATGCACATCTTGTGGTTTTGCAGAAAACTTCATCTGCGTCTACCAAAAGATGCATGTGCATGCTTAAAACGCGTTTTCGCACAAATGCGTGCGCGGGTGCTAAAAAGAGCAGCATCGGCATGCTTAGCACGTCGTTTGGTAGAAATCCACGTGCGCGTTCTGCAAAAAGCACCATTTGCATGCACATCTTGTGGTTTTGCAGAAAACTTCATCCGCTTCTACCAAAAGATGCATGTGCATGCTTAAAACGCGTTTTCGCACAAATGCGTGCGCGGGTGCTAAAAAGAGCAGCATCGGCATGCTTAGCACGTCGTTTGGTAGAAATCCACGTGCGCGTTCTGCCAAAAGCACCATTTGCATGCACATCTTGTGGTTTTGCAGAAAACTTCATCCGCGTCTACCAAAAGATGCATGTGCATGCTTAAAACGCGTTTTAGCACAAATGCGTGCGCGGGTGCTAAAAAGAGCAGCATCGGCATGCTTAGCACGTCGTTTGGTAGAAATCCACGTGCGCGTTCTGCCAAAAGCACCATTTGCATGCACATCTTGTGGTTTTGCAGAAAACTTCATCCGCGTCTACCAAAAGATGCATGTGCATGCTTAAAACGCGTTTTCGCACAAATCCGTGCGCGGGTGCTAAAAAGAGCAGCATCGGCATGCTTAGCACGTCGTTTGGTAGAAATCCACGTGCGCGTTCTGCAAAAAGCACCATTTGCATGCACATCTTGTGGTTTTGCAGAAAACTTCATCCGCGTCTACCAAAAGATGCATGTGCATGCTTAAAACGCGTTTTCGCACAAATGCGTGTGCGGGTGCTAAAAAGAGCAGCATCGGCATGCTTAGCACGTCGTTTGGTAGAAATCCACGTGCGCGTTCTGCAAAAAGCACCATTTGCATGCACATCTTGTGGTTTTGCAGAAAACTTCATCCGCGTCTACCAAAAGATGCATGGGCATGCTTAAAACGCGTTTTCGCACAAATGCGTGCGCGGGTGCTAAAAAGAGCAGCATCGGCATGCTTAGCACGTCGTTTGGTAGAAATCTACGTGCGCGTTCTGCCAAAAGCACCATTTGCAAGCACATCTTGTGGTTTTGCAGAAAACTTCATCCGCGTCTACCAAAAGATGCATGTGCATGCTTAAAACGCGTTTTCGCACAAATGCGTGCGCGGGTGCTAAAAAGAGCAGCATCGGCATGCTTAGCACGTCGTTTGGTAGAAATCCACGTGCGCGTTCTGCCAAAAGCACCATTTGCATGCACATCTTGTGGTTTTGCAGAAAACTTCATCCGCGTCTACCGAAAGATGCATGTGCATGCTTAAAACGCGTTTTCGCACAAATGCGTGCGCGGGTGCTAAAAAGAGCAGCATCGGCATGCTTAGCACGTCGTTTGGTAGAAATCCACGTGCGCGTTCTGCAAAAAGCACCATTTGCATGCACATCTTGTGGTTTTGCAGAAAACTTCATCCGCGTCTACCAAAAGATGCATGTGCATGCTTAAAACGCGTTTTCGCACAAATGCGTGCGCGGGTGCTAAAAAGAGCAGCATCGGCATGCTTAGCACGTCGTTTGGTAGAAATCCACGTGCGCGTTCTGCAAAAAGCACCATTTGCATGCACATCTTGTGGTTTTGCAGAAAACTTCATCCGCGTCTACCAAAAGATGCATGTGCATGCTTAAAACGCGTTTTCGCACAAATGCGTGCGCGGGTGCTAAAAAGAGCAGCATCGGCATGCTTAGCACGTCGTTTGGTAGAAATCCACGTGCGCGTTCTGCCAAAAGCACCATTTGCATGCACATCTTGTGGTTTTGCAGAAAACTTCATCTGCGTCTACCAAAAGATGCATGTGCATGCTTAAAACGCGTTTTCGCACAAATGCGTGCGCGGGTGCTAAAAAGAGCAGCATCGGCATGCTTAGCACGTCGTTTGGTAGAAATCCACGTGCGCGTTCTGCAAAAAGCACCATTTGCATGCACATCTTGTGGTTTTAGAGAAAACTTCATCCGCTTCTACCAAAAGATGCATGTGCATGCTTAAAACGCGTTTTCGCACAAATGCGTGCGCGGGTGCTAAAAAGAGCAGCATCGGCATGCTTAGCACGTCGTTTGGTAGAAATCCACGTGCGCGTTCTGCCAAAAGCACCATTTGCATGCACATCTTGTGGTTTTGCAGAAAACTTCATCCGCGTCTACCAAAAGATGCATGTGCATGCTTAAAACGCGTTTTAGCACAAATGCGTGCGCGGGTGCTAAAAAGAGCAGCATCGGCATGCTTAGCACGTCGTTTGGTAGAAATCCACGTGCGCGTTCTGCCAAAAGCACCATTTGCATGCACATCTTGTGGTTTTGCAGAAAACTTCATCCGCGTCTACCAAAAGATGCATGTGCATGCTTAAAACGCGTTTTCGCACAAATCCGTGCGCGGGTGCTAAAAAGAGCAGCATCGGCATGCTTAGCACGTCGTTTGGTAGAAATCCACGTGCGCGTTCTGCAAAAAGCACCATTTGCATGCACATCTTGTGGTTTTGCAGAAAACTTCATCCGCGTCTACCAAAAGATGCATGTGCATGCTTAAAACGCGTTTTCGCACAAATGCGTGTGCGGGTGCTAAAAAGAGCAGCATCGGCATGCTTAGCACGTCGTTTGGTAGAAATCCACGTGCGCGTTCTGCAAAAAGCACCATTTGCATGCACATCTTGTGGTTTTGCAGAAAACTTCATCCGCGTCTACCAAAAGATGCATGGGCATGCTTAAAACGCGTTTTCGCACAAATGCGTGCGCGGGTGCTAAAAAGAGCAGCATCGGCATGCTTAGCACGTCGTTTGGTAGAAATCTACGTGCGCGTTCTGCCAAAAGCACCATTTGCAAGCACATCTTGTGGGTTTGCAGAAAACTTCATCCGCGTCTACCAAAAGATGCATGTGCATGCTTAAAACGCGTTTTCGCACAAATGCGTGCGCGGGTGCTAAAAAGAGCAGCATCGGCATGCTTAGCACGTCGTTTGGTAGAAATCCACGTGCGCGTTCTGCCAAAAGCACCATTTGCATGCACATCTTGTGGTTTTGCAGAAAACTTCATCCGCGTCTACCAAAAGATGCATGTGCATGCTTAAAACGCGTTTTCGCACAAATGCGTGCGCGGGTGCTAAAAAGAGCAGCATCGGCATGCTTAGCACGTCGTTTGGTAGAAATCCACGTGCGCGTTCTGCAAAAAGCACCATTTGCATGCACATCTTGTGGTTTTGCAGAAAACTTCATCCGCGTCTACCAAAAGATGCATGTGCATGCTTAAAACGCGTTTTCGCACAAATGCGTGCGCGGGTGCTAAAAAGAGCAGCATCGGCATGCTTAGCACGTCGTTTGGTAGAAATCCACGTGCGCGTTCTGCAAAAAGCACCATTTGCATGCACATCTTGTGGTTTTGCAGAAAACTTCATCCGCGTCTACCAAAAGATGCATGTGCATGCTTAAAACGCGTTTTCGCACAAATGCGTGCGCGGGTGCTAAAAAGAGCAGCATCGGCATGCTTAGCACGTCGTTTGGTAGAAATCCACGTGCGCGTTCTGCCAAAAGCACCATTTGCATGCACATCTTGTGGTTTTGCAGAAAACTTCATCCACGTCTACCAAAAGATGCATGTGCATGCTTAAAACGCGTTTTCGCACAAATCCGTGCGCGGGTGCTAAAAAGAGCAGCAGCGGCATGCTTAGCACGTCGTTTGGTAGAAATCCACGTGCGCGTTGTGCAAAAAGCACCATTTGCATGCACATGTTGTGGTTTTGCAGAAAACTTCATCCGCGTCTACCAAAAGATGCATGTGCATGCTTAAAACGCGTTTTCGCACAAATGCGTGCGCGGGTGCTAAAAAGAGCAGCATCGGCATGCTTAGCACGTCGTTTGGTAGAAATCCACGTGCGCGTTCTGCAAAAAGCACCATTTGCATGCACATCTTGTGGTTTTGCAGAAAACTTCATCCGCGTCTACCAAAAGATGCATGTGCATGCTTAAAACGCGTTTTCGCACAAATGCGTGCGCGGGTGCTAAAAAGAGCAGCATCGGCATGCTTAGCACGTCGTTTGGTAGAAATCCACGTGCGCGTTCTGCAAAAAGCACCATTTGCATGCACATCTTGTGGATTTGCAGAAAACTTCATCCGCGTCTACCAAAAGATGCATGTGCATGCTTAAAACGCCTTTTCGCACAAATGCGTGCGCGGGTGCTAAAAAGAGCAGCATCGGCATGCTTAGCACGTCGTTTGGTAGAAATCCACGTGCGCGTTCTGCAAAAAGCACCATTTGCATGCACATCTTGTGGTTTTGCAGAAAACTTCATCCGCGTCTACCAAAAGATGCATGTGCATGCTTAAAACGCGTTGTTGCACAAATGCGTGCGCGGGTGCTAAAAAGAGCAGCATCGGCATGCTTAGCACGTCGTTTGGTAGAAGTCCACGTGCGCGTTCTGCCAAAAGCACCATTTGCATGCACATCTTGTGGTTTTGCAGAAAACTTCATCCGCGTCTACCAAAAGATGCATGTGCATGCTTAAAACGCGTTTTAGCACAAATGCGTGCGCGGGTGCTAAAAAGAGCAGCATCGGCATGCTTAGCACGTCGTTTGGTAGAAATCCACGTGCGCGTTCTGCCAAAAGCACCATTTGCATGCACATCTTGTGGTTTTGCAGAAAACTTCATCCGCGTCTACCAAAAGATGCATGTGCATGCTTAAAACGCGTTTTCGCACAAATCCGTGCGCGGGTGCTAAAAAGAGCAGCATCGGCATGCTTAGCACGTCGTTTGGTAGAAATCCACGTGCGCGTTCTGCAAAAAGCACCATTTGCATGCACATCTTGTGGTTTTGCAGAAAACTTCATCCGCGTCTACCAAAAGATGCATGTGCATGCTTAAAACGCGTTTTCGCACAAATGCGTGTGCGGGTGCTAAAAAGAGCAGCATCGGCATGCTTAGCACGTCGTTTGGTAGAAATCCACGTGCGCGTTCTGCAAAAAGCACCATTTGCATGCACATCTTGTGGTTTTGCAGAAAACTTCATCCGCGTCTACCAAAAGATGCATGTGCATGCTTAAAACGCGTTTTCGCACAAATGCGTGCGCGGGTGCTAAAAAGAGCAGCATCGGCATGCTTAGCACGTCGTTTGGTAGAAATCCACGTGCGCGTTCTGCAAAAAGCACCATTTGCATGCACATCTTGTGGTTTTGCAGAAAACTTCATCCGCGTCTACCAAAAGATGCATGTGCATGCTTAAAACGCGTTTTCGCACAAATGCGTGCGCGGGTGCTAAAAAGAGCAGCATCGGCATGCTTAGCACGTCGTTTGGTAGAAATCCACGTGCGCGTTCTGCAAAAAGCACCATTTGCATGCACATCTTGTGGTTTTGCAGAAAACTTCATCCGCGTCTACCAAAAGATGCATGTGCATGCTTAAAACGCGTTTTCGCACAAATGCGTGCGCGGGTGCTAAAAAGAGCAGCATCGGCATGCTTAGCACGTCGTTTGGTAGAAATCCACGTGCGCGTTCTGCCAAAAGCACCATTTGCATGCACATCTTGTGGTTTTGCAGAAAACTTCATCCGCGTCTACCAAAAGATGCATGTGCATGCTTAAAACGCGTTTTCGCACAAATCCGTGCGCGGGTGCTAAAAAGAGCAGCATCGGCATGCTTAGCACGTCGTTTGGTAGAAATCCACGTGCGCGTTCTGCAAAAAGCACCATTTGCATGCACATGTTGTGGTTTTGCAGAAAACTTCATCCGCGTCTACCAAAAGATGCATGTGCATGCTTAAAACGCGTTTTCGCACAAATGCGTGCGCGGGTGCTAAAAAGAGCAGCATCGGCATGCTTAGCACGTCGTTTGGTAGAAATCCACGTGCGCGTTCTGCAAAAAGCACCATTTGCATGCACATCTTGTGGTTTTGCAGAAAACTTCATCCGCGTCTACCAAAAGATGCATGTGCATGCTTAAAACGCGTTTTCGCACAAATGCGTGCGCGGGTGCTAAAAAGAGCAGCATCGGCATGCTTAGCACGTCGTTTGGTAGAAATCCACGTGCGCGTTCTGCAAAAAGCACCATTTGCATGCACATCTTGTGGATTTGCAGAAAACTTCATCCGCGTCTACCAAAAGATGCATGTGCATGCTTAAAACGCCTTTTCGCACAAATGCGTGCGCGGGTGCTAAAAAGAGCAGCATCGGCATGCTTAGCACGTCGTTTGGTAGAAATCCACGTGCGCGTTCTGCAAAAAGCACCATTTGCATGCACATCTTGTGGTTTTGCAGAAAACTTCATCCGCGTCTACCAAAAGATGCATGTGCATGCTTAAAACGCGTTGTTGCACAAATGCGTGCGCGGGTGCTAAAAAGAGCAGCATCGGCATGCTTAGCACGTCGTTTGGTAGAAGTCCACGTGCGCGTTCTGCCAAAAGCACCATTTGCATGCACATCTTGTGGTTTTGCAGAAAACTTCATCCGCGTCTACCAAAAGATGCATGTGCATGCTTAAAACGCGTTTTCGCACAAATGCGTGCGCGGGTGCTAAAAAGAGCAGCATCGGCATGCTTAGCACGTCGTTTGGTAGAAGTCCACGTGCGCGTTCTGCCAAAAGCACCATTTGCATGCACATCTTGTGGTTTTGCAGAAAACTTCATCCGCGTCTACCAAAAGATGCATGTGCATGCTTAAAACGCGTTTTCGCACAAATGCGTGCGCGGGTGCTAAAAAGAGCAGCATCGGCATGCTTAGCACGTCGTTTGGTAGAAATCCACGTGCGCGTTCTGCCAAAAGCACCATTTGCATGCACATCTTGTGGTTTTGCAGAAAACTTCATCCGCGTCTACCAAAAGATGCATGTGCGTGCTTAAAACGCGTTTTCGCACAAATCCGTGCGCGGGTGCTAAAAAGAGCAGCATCGGCATGCTTAGCACGTCTTTTGGTAGAAATCCACGTGCGCGTTCTGCCAAAAGCACCATTTGCATGCACATCTTGTGGTTTTGCAGAAAACTTCATCCGCGTCTACCAAAAGATGCATGTGCATGCTTAAAACGCGTTTTCGCACAAATGCGTGCGCGGGTGCTAAAAAGAGCAGCATCGGCATGCTTAGCACGTCGTTTGGTAGAAGTCCACGTGCGCGTTCTGCCAAAAGCACCATTTGCATGCACATCTTGTGGTTTTGCAGAAAACTTCATCCGCGTCTACCAAAAGATGCATGTGCATGCTTAAAACGCGTTTTCGCACAAATGCGTGCGCGGGTGCTAAAAAGAGCAGCATCGGCATGCTTAGCACGTCGTTTGGTAGAAATCCACGTGCGCGTTCTGCCAAAAGCACCATTTGCATGCACATCTTGTGGTTTTGCAGAAAACTTCATCCGCGTCTACCAAAAGATGCATGTGCGTGCTTAAAACGCGTTTTCGCACAAATCCGTGCGCGGGTGCTAAAAAGAGCAGCATCGGCATGCTTAGCACGTCTTTTGGTAGAAATCCACGTGCGCGTTCTGCCAAAAGCACCATTTGCATGCACATCTTGTGGTTTTGCAGAAAACTTCATCCGCGTCTACCAAAAGATGCATGTGCATGCTTAAAACGCGTTTTCGCACAAATCCGTGCGCGGGTGCTAAAAAGAGCAGCATCGGCATGCTTAGCACGTCGTTTGGTAGAAATCCACGTGCGCGTTCTGCAAAAAGCACCATTTGCATGCACATCTTGTGGTTTTGCAGAAAACTTCATCCGCGTCTACCAAAAGATGCATGTGCATGCTTAAAACGTGTTTTCGCACAAATGCGTGCGCGGGTGCTAAAAAGAGCAGCATCGGCATGCTTAGCACGTCGTTTGGTAGAAATCCACGAGGGCGTTCTGCAAAAAGCACCATTTGCATGCACATCTTGTGGTTTTGCAGAAAACTTCATCCGCGTCTACCAAAAGATGCATGTGCATGCTTAAAACGCGTTTTCGCACAAATGCGTGCGCGGGTGCTAAAAAGAGCAGCATCGGCATGCTTAGCACGTCGTTTGGTAGAAATCCACGTGCGCGTTCTGCCAAAAGCACCATTTGCATGCACATCTTGTGGTTTTGCAGAAAACTTCATCCGCGTCTACCAAAAGATGCATGTGCATGCTTAAAACGCGTTTTCGCACAAATCCGTGCGCGGGTGCTAAAAAGAGCAGCATCGGCATGCTTAGCACGTCGTTTGGTAGAAATCCACGTGCGCGTTCTGCAAAAAGCACCATTTGCATGCACATCTTGTGGTTTTGCAGAAAACTTCATCCGCGTCTACCAAAAGATGCATGTGCATGCTTAAAACGCGTTTTCGCACAAATGCGTGCGCGGGTGCTAAAAAGAGCAGCATCGGCATGCTTAGCACGTCGTTGGGTAGAAATCCACGAGCGCGTTCTGCAAAAAGCACCATTTGCATGCACATCTTGTGGTTTTGCAGAAAACTTCATCCGCGTCTACCAAAAGATGCATGTGCATGCTTAAAACGCGTTTTCGCACAAATGCGTGCGCGGGTGCTAAAAAGAGCAGCATCGGCATGCTTAGCACGTCGTTGGGTAGAAATCCACGAGCGCGTTCTGCAAAAAGCACCATTTGCATGCACATCTTGTGGTTTTGCAGAAAACTTCATCCGCGTCTACCAAAAGATGCATGTGCATGCTTAAAACGCGTTTTCGCACAAATGCGTGCGCGGGTGCTAAAAAGAGCAGCATCGGCATGCTTAGCACGTCGTTTGGTAGAAATCCACGTGCGCGTTCTGCAAAAAGCACCATTTGCATGCACATCTTGTGGTTTTGCAGAAAACTTCATCCGCGTCTACCAAAAGATGCATGTGCATGCTTAAAACGCGTTTTCGCACAAATGCGTGCGCGGGTGCTAAAAAGAGCAGCATCGGCATGCTTAGCACGTTGTTTGGTAGAAATCCACGTGCGCGTTCTGCAAAAAGCACCATTTGCATGCACATCTTGTGGTTTTGCAGAAAACTTCATCCGCGTCTACCAAAAGATGCATGTGCATGCTTAAAACGCGTTTTCGCACAAATGCGTGCGCGGGTGCTAAAAAGAGCAGCATCGGCATGCTTAGCACGTCGTTTGGTAGAAATCCACGTGCGCGTTCTGCAAAAAGCACCATTTGCATGCACATCTTGTGGTTTTGCAGAAAACTTCATCCGCGTCTACCAAAAGATGCATGTGCATGCTTAAAACGCGTTTTTGCACAAATGCGTGCGCGGGTGCTAAAAAGAGCAGCATCGGCATGCTTAGCACGTCGTTTGGTAGAAATCCACGTGCGCGTTCTGCCAAAAGCACCATTTGCATGCACATCTTGTGGTTTTGCAGAAAACTTCATCCGCGTCTACCAAAAGATGCATGTGCATGCTTAAAACGCGTTTTCGCACAAATGCGTGCGCGGGTGCTAAAAAGAGCAGCATCGGCATGCTTAGCACGTCGTTTGGTAGAAATCCACGTGCGCGTTCTGCCAAAAGCACCATTTGCATGCACATCTTGTGGTTTTGCAGAAAACTTCATCCGCGTCTACCAAAAGATGCATGTGCATGCTTAAAACGCGTTTTCGCACAAATCCGTGCGCGGGTGCTAAAAAGAGCAGCATCGGCATGCTTAGCACGTCGTTTGGTAGAAATCCACGTGCGCGTTCTGCCAAAAGCACCATTTGCATGCACATCTTGTGGTTTTGCAGAAAACTTCATCCGCGTCTACCAAAAGATGCATGTGCATGCTTAAAACGCGTTTTCGCACAAATGCGTGCGCGGGTGCTAAAAAGAGCAGCATCGGCATGCTTAGCACGTTGTTTGGTAGAAATCCACGTGCGCGTTCTGCAAAAAGCACCATTTGCATGCACATCTTGTGGTTTTGCAGAAAACTTCATCCGCGTCTACCAAAAGATGCATGTGCATGCTTAAAACGCGTTTTCGCACAAATGCGTGCGCGGGTGCTAAAAAGAGCAGCATCGGCATGCTTAGCACGTCGTTTGGTAGAAATCCACGTGCGCGTTCTGCCAAAAGCACCATTTGCATGCACATCTTGTGGTTTTGCAGAAAACTTCATCCGCGTCTACCAAAAGATGCATGTGCATGCTTAAAACGCGTTTTCGCACAAATCCGTGCGCGGGTGCTAAAAAGAGCAGCATCGGCATGCTTAGCACGTCGTTTGGTAGAAATCCACGTGCGCGTTCTGCAAAAAGCACCATTTGCATGCACATCTTGTGGTTTTGCAGAAAACTTCATCTGCGTCTACCAAAAGATGCATGTGCATGCTTAAAACGCGTTTTCGCACAAATCCGTGCGCGGGTGCTAAAAAGAGCAGCATCGGCATGCTTAGCACGTCGTTTGGTAGAAATCCACGTGCGCGTTCTGCAAAAAGCACCATTTGCATGCACATCTTGTGGTTTTGCAGAAAACTTCATCCGCGTCTACCAAAAGATGCATGTGCATGCTTAAAACGCGTTTTCGCACAAATGCGTGCGCGGGTGCTAAAAAGAGCAGCATCGGCATGCTTAGCACGTTGTTTGGTAGACATCCACGTGCGCGTTCTGCAAAAAGCACCATTTGCATGCACATCTTGTGGTTTTGCAGAAAACTTCATCCGCGTCTACCAAAAGATGCATGTGCATGCTTCAAACGCGTTTTCGCACAAATGCGTGCGCGGGTGCTAAAAAGAGCAGCATCGGCATGCTTAGCACGTCGTTTGGTAGAAATCCACGTGCGCGTTCTGCAAAAAGCACCATTTGCATGCACATCTTGTGGTTTTGCAGAAAACCATCCGCGTCTACCAAAAGATGCATGTGCATGCTTAAAACGCGTTTTTGGACAAATGCGTGCGCGGGTGCTAAAAAGAGCAGCATCGGCATGCTTAGCACGTCGTTTGTAGAAATCCACGTGCGCGTTCTGCCAAAAGCACCATTTGCATGCACATCTTGTGGTTTTGCAGAAAACTTCATCCGCGTCTACCAAAAGATGCATGTGCATGCTTAAAACGCGTTTTCGCACAAATGCGTGCGCGGGTGCTAAAAAGAGCAGCATCGGCATGCTTAGCACGTCGTTTGGTAGAAATCCACGTGCGCGTTCTGCCAAAAGCACCATTTGCATGCACATCTTGTGGTTTTGCAGAAAACTTCATCCGCGTCTACCAAAAGATGCATGTGCATGCTTAAAACGCGTTTTCGCACAAATCCGTGCGCGGGTGCTAAAAAGAGCAGCATCGGCATGCTTAGCACGTCGTTTGGTAGAAATCCACGTGCGCGTTCTGCCAAAAGCACCATTTGCATGCACATCTTGTGGTTTTGCAGAAAACTTCATCCGCGTCTACCAAAAGATGCATGTGCATGCTTAAAACGCGTTTTCGCACAAATGCGTGCGCGGGAGCTAAAAAGAGCAGCATCGGCATGCTTAGCACGTTGTTTGGTAGAAATCCACGTGCGCGTTCTGCAAAAAGCACCATTTGCATGCACATCTTGTGGTTTTGCAGAAAACTTCATCCGCGTCTACCAAAAGATGCATGTGCATGCTTAAAACGCGTTTTCGCACAAATGCGTGCGCGGGTGCTAAAAAGAGCAGCATCGGCATGCTTAGCACGTCGTTTGGTAGAAATCCACGTGCGCGTTCTGCAAAAAGCACCATTTGCATGCACATCTTGTGGTTTTGCAGAAAACTTCATCCGCGTCTACCAAAAGATGCATGTGCATGCTTAAAACGCGTTTTCGCACAAATGCGTGCGCGGGTGCTAAAAAGAGCAGCATCGGCATGCTTAGCACGTCGTTTGGTAGAAATCCACGTGCGCGTTCTGCCAAAAGCACCATTTGCATGCACATCTTGTTGTTTTGCAGAAAACTTAATCCGCGTCTACCAAAAGATGCATGTGCATGCTTAAAACGCGTTTTCGCACAAGTGCGTGTGCGGGTGCTAAAAAGAGCAGCATCGGCATGCTTAGCACGTCGTTTGGTAGAAATCCACGTGCGCGTTCTGCCAAAAGCACCATTTGCATGCACATCTTGTGGTTTTGCAGAAAACTTCATCCGCGTCTACCAAAAGATGCATGTGCATGCTTAAAACGCGTTTTCGCACAAATCCGTGCGCGGGTGCTAAAAAGAGCAGCATCGGCATGCTTAGCACGTCGTTTGGTAGAAATCCACGTGCGCGTTCTGCAAAAAGCACCATTTGCATGCACATCTTGTGGTTTTGCAGAAAACTTCATCCGCGTCTACCAAAAGATGCATGTGCATGCTTAAAACGCGTTTTCGCACAAATGCGTGCGCGGGTGCTAAAAAGAGCAGCATCGGCATGCTTAGCACGTTGTTTGGTAGAAATCCACGTGCGCGTTCTGCAAAAAGCACCATTTGCATGCACATCTTGTGGTTTTGCAGAAAACTTCATCTGCGTCTACCAAAAGATGCATGTGCATGCTTAAAACGCGTTTTCGCACAAATGCGTGCGCGGGTGCTAAAAAGAGCAGCATCGGCATGCTTAGCACGTCGTTTGGTAGAAATCCACGTGCGCGTTCTGCAAAAAGCACCATTTGCATGCACATCTTGTGGTTTTGCAGAAAACTTCATCCGCTTCTACCAAAAGATGCATGTGCATGCTTAAAACGCGTTTTCGCACAAATGCGTGCGCGGGTGCTAAAAAGAGCAGCATCGGCATGCTTAGCACGTCGTTTGGTAGAAATCCACGTGCGCGTTCTGCCAAAAGCACCATTTGCATGCACATCTTGTGGTTTTGCAGAAAACTTCATCCGCGTCTACCAAAAGATGCATGTGCATGCTTAAAACGCGTTTTAGCACAAATGCGTGCGCGGGTGCTAAAAAGAGCAGCATCGGCATGCTTAGCACGTCGTTTGGTAGAAATCCACGTGCGCGTTCTGCCAAAAGCACCATTTGCATGCACATCTTGTGGTTTTGCAGAAAACTTCATCCGCGTCTACCAAAAGATGCATGTGCATGCTTAAAACGCGTTTTCGCACAAATCCGTGCGCGGGTGCTAAAAAGAGCAGCATCGGCATGCTTAGCACGTCGTTTGGTAGAAATCCACGTGCGCGTTCTGCAAAAAGCACCATTTGCATGCACATCTTGTGGTTTTGCAGAAAACTTCATCCGCGTCTACCAAAAGATGCATGTGCATGCTTAAAACGCGTTTTCGCACAAATGCGTGTGCGGGTGCTAAAAAGAGCAGCATCGGCATGCTTAGCACGTCGTTTGGTAGAAATCCACGTGCGCGTTCTGCAAAAAGCACCATTTGCATGCACATCTTGTGGTTTTGCAGAAAACTTCATCCGCGTCTACCAAAAGATGCATGGGCATGCTTAAAACGCGTTTTCGCACAAATGCGTGCGCGGGTGCTAAAAAGAGCAGCATCGGCATGCTTAGCACGTCGTTTGGTAGAAATCTACGTGCGCGTTCTGCCAAAAGCACCATTTGCAAGCACATCTTGTGGTTTTGCAGAAAACTTCATCCGCGTCTACCAAAAGATGCATGTGCATGCTTAAAACGCGTTTTCGCACAAATGCGTGCGCGGGTGCTAAAAAGAGCAGCATCGGCATGCTTAGCACGTCGTTTGGTAGAAATCCACGTGCGCGTTCTGCCAAAAGCACCATTTGCATGCACATCTTGTGGTTTTGCAGAAAACTTCATCCGCGTCTACCAAAAGATGCATGTGCATGCTTAAAACGCGTTTTCGCACAAATGCGTGCGCGGGTGCTAAAAAGAGCAGCATCGGCATGCTTAGCACGTCGTTTGGTAGAAATCCACGTGCGCGTTCTGCAAAAAGCACCATTTGCATGCACATCTTGTGGTTTTGCAGAAAACTTCATCCGCGTCTACCAAAAGATGCATGTGCATGCTTAAAACGCGTTTTCGCACAAATGCGTGCGCGGGTGCTAAAAAGAGCAGCATCGGCATGCTTAGCACGTCGTTTGGTAGAAATCCACGTGCGCGTTCTGCAAAAAGCACCATTTGCATGCACATCTTGTGGTTTTGCAGAAAACTTCATCCGCGTCTACCAAAAGATGCATGTGCATGCTTAAAACGCGTTTTCGCACAAATGCGTGCGCGGGTGCTAAAAAGAGCAGCATCGGCATGCTTAGCACGTCGTTTGGTAGAAATCCACGTGCGCGTTCTGCCAAAAGCACCATTTGCATGCACATCTTGTGGTTTTGCAGAAAACTTCATCTGCGTCTACCAAAAGATGCATGTGCATGCTTAAAACGCGTTTTCGCACAAATGCGTGCGCGGGTGCTAAAAAGAGCAGCATCGGCATGCTTAGCACGTCGTTTGGTAGAAATCCACGTGCGCGTTCTGCAAAAAGCACCATTTGCATGCACATCTTGTGGTTTTGCAGAAAACTTCATCCGCTTCTACCAAAAGATGCATGTGCATGCTTAAAACGCGTTTTCGCACAAATGCGTGCGCGGGTGCTAAAAAGAGCAGCATCGGCATGCTTAGCACGTCGTTTGGTAGAAATCCACGTGCGCGTTCTGCCAAAAGCACCATTTGCATGCACATCTTGTGGTTTTGCAGAAAACTTCATCCGCGTCTACCAAAAGATGCATGTGCATGCTTAAAACGCGTTTTAGCACAAATGCGTGCGCGGGTGCTAAAAAGAGCAGCATCGGCATGCTTAGCACGTCGTTTGGTAGAAATCCACGTGCGCGTTCTGCCAAAAGCACCATTTGCATGCACATCTTGTGGTTTTGCAGAAAACTTCATCCGCGTCTACCAAAAGATGCATGTGCATGCTTAAAACGCGTTTTAGCACAAATGCGTGCGCGGGTGCTAAAAAGAGCAGCATCGGCATGCTTAGCACGTCGTTTGGTAGAAATCCACGTGCGCGTTCTGCCAAAAGCACCATTTGCATGCACATCTTGTGGTTTTGCAGAAAACTTCATCCGCGTCTACCAAAAGATGCATGTGCATGCTTAAAACGCGTTTTCGCACAAATCCGTGCGCGGGTGCTAAAAAGAGCAGCATCGGCATGCTTAGCACGTCGTTTGGTAGAAATCCACGTGCGCGTTCTGCAAAAAGCACCATTTGCATGCACATCTTGTGGTTTTGCAGAAAACTTCATCCGCGTCTACCAAAAGATGCATGTGCATGCTTAAAACGCGTTTTCGCACAAATGCGTGTGCGGGTGCTAAAAAGAGCAGCATCGGCATGCTTAGCACGTCGTTTGGTAGAAATCCACGTGCGCGTTCTGCAAAAAGCACCATTTGCATGCACATCTTGTGGTTTTGCAGAAAACTTCATCCGCGTCTACCAAAAGATGCATGGGCATGCTTAAAACGCGTTTTCGCACAAATGCGTGCGCGGGTGCTAAAAAGAGCAGCATCGGCATGCTTAGCACGTCGTTTGGTAGAAATCTACGTGCGCGTTCTGCCAAAAGCACCATTTGCAAGCACATCTTGTGGTTTTGCAGAAAACTTCATCCGCGTCTACCAAAAGATGCATGTGCATGCTTAAAACGCGTTTTCGCACAAATGCGTGCGCGGGTGCTAAAAAGAGCAGCATCGGCATGCTTAGCACGTCGTTTGGTAGAAATCCACGTGCGCGTTCTGCCAAAAGCACCATTTGCATGCACATCTTGTGGTTTTGCAGAAAACTTCATCCGCGTCTACCAAAAGATGCATGTGCATGCTTAAAACGCGTTTTCGCACAAATGCGTGCGCGGGTGCTAAAAAGAGCAGCATCGGCATGCTTAGCACGTCGTTTGGTAGAAATCCACGTGCGCGTTCTGCAAAAAGCACCATTTGCATGCACATCTTGTGGTTTTGCAGAAAACTTCATCCGCGTCTACCAAAAGATGCATGTGCATGCTTAAAACGCGTTTTCGCACAAATGCGTGCGCGGGTGCTAAAAAGAGCAGCATCGGCATGCTTAGCACGTCGTTTGGTAGAAATCCACGTGCGCGTTCTGCAAAAAGCACCATTTGCATGCACATCTTGTGGTTTTGCAGAAAACTTCATCCGCGTCTACCAAAAGATGCATGTGCATGCTTAAAACGCGTTTTCGCACAAATGCGTGCGCGGGTGCTAAAAAGAGCAGCATCGGCATGCTTAGCACGTCGTTTGGTAGAAATCCACGTGCGCGTTCTGCCAAAAGCACCATTTGCATGCACATCTTGTGGTTTTGCAGAAAACTTCATCTGCGTCTACCAAAAGATGCATGTGCATGCTTAAAACGCGTTTTCGCACAAATGCGTGCGCGGGTGCTAAAAAGAGCAGCATCGGCATGCTTAGCACGTCGTTTGGTAGAAATCCACGTGCGCGTTCTGCAAAAAGCACCATTTGCATGCACATCTTGTGGTTTTGCAGAAAACTTCATCCGCTTCTACCAAAAGATGCATGTGCATGCTTAAAACGCGTTTTCGCACAAATGCGTGCGCGGGTGCTAAAAAGAGCAGCATCGGCATGCTTAGCACGTCGTTTGGTAGAAATCCACGTGCGCGTTCTGCCAAAAGCACCATTTGCATGCACATCTTGTGGTTTTGCAGAAAACTTCATCCGCGTCTACCAAAAGATGCATGTGCATGCTTAAAACGCGTTTTAGCACAAATGCGTGCGCGGGTGCTAAAAAGAGCAGCATCGGCATGCTTAGCACGTCGTTTGGTAGAAATCCACGTGCGCGTTCTGCCAAAAGCACCATTTGCATGCACATCTTGTGGTTTTGCAGAAAACTTCATCCGCGTCTACCAAAAGATGCATGTGCATGCTTAAAACGCGTTTTCGCACAAATCCGTGCGCGGGTGCTAAAAAGAGCAGCATCGGCATGCTTAGCACGTCGTTTGGTAGAAATCCACGTGCGCGTTGTGCAAAAAGCACCATTTGCATGCACATGTTGTGGTTTTGCAGAAAACTTCATCCGCGTCTACCAAAAGATGCATGTGCATGCTTAAAACGCGTTTTCGCACAAATGCGTGCGCGGGTGCTAAAAAGAGCAGCATCGGCATGCTTAGCACGTCGTTTGGTAGAAATCCACGTGCGCGTTCTGCAAAAAGCACCATTTGCATGCACATCTTGTGGTTTTGCAGAAAACTTCATCCGCGTCTACCAAAAGATGCATGTGCATGCTTAAAACGCGTTTTCGCACAAATGCGTGCGCGGGTGCTAAAAAGAGCAGCATCGGCATGCTTAGCACGTCGTTTGGTAGAAATCCACGTGCGCGTTCTGCAAAAAGCACCATTTGCATGCACATCTTGTGGATTTGCAGAAAACTTCATCCGCGTCTACCAAAAGATGCATGTGCATGCTTAAAACGCCTTTTCGCACAAATGCGTGCGCGGGTGCTAAAAAGAGCAGCATCGGCATGCTTAGCACGTCGTTTGGTAGAAATCCACGTGCGCGTTCTGCAAAAAGCACCATTTGCATGCACATCTTGTGGTTTTGCAGAAAACTTCATCCGCGTCTACCAAAAGATGCATGTGCATGCTTAAAACGCGTTGTTGCACAAATGCGTGCGCGGGTGCTAAAAAGAGCAGCATCGGCATGCTTAGCACGTCGTTTGGTAGAAGTCCACGTGCGCGTTCTGCCAAAAGCACCATTTGCATGCACATCTTGTGGTTTTGCAGAAAACTTCATCCGCGTCTACCAAAAGATGCATGTGCATGCTTAAAACGCGTTTTAGCACAAATGCGTGCGCGGGTGCTAAAAAGAGCAGCATCGGCATGCTTAGCACGTCGTTTGGTAGAAATCCACGTGCGCGTTCTGCCAAAAGCACCATTTGCATGCACATCTTGTGGTTTTGCAGAAAACTTCATCCGCGTCTACCAAAAGATGCATGTGCATGCTTAAAACGCGTTTTCGCACAAATCCGTGCGCGGGTGCTAAAAAGAGCAGCATCGGCATGCTTAGCACGTCGTTTGGTAGAAATCCACGTGCGCGTTCTGCAAAAAGCACCATTTGCATGCACATCTTGTGGTTTTGCAGAAAACTTCATCCGCGTCTACCAAAAGATGCATGTGCATGCTTAAAACGCGTTTTCGCACAAATGCGTGTGCGGGTGCTAAAAAGAGCAGCATCGGCATGCTTAGCACGTCGTTTGGTAGAAATCCACGTGCGCGTTCTGCAAAAAGCACCATTTGCATGCACATCTTGTGGTTTTGCAGAAAACTTCATCCGCGTCTACCAAAAGATGCATGTGCATGCTTAAAACGCGTTTTCGCACAAATGCGTGCGCGGGTGCTAAAAAGAGCAGCATCGGCATGCTTAGCACGTCGTTTGGTAGAAATCCACGTGCGCGTTCTGCAAAAAGCACCATTTGCATGCACATCTTGTGGTTTTGCAGAAAACTTCATCCGCGTCTACCAAAAGATGCATGTGCATGCTTAAAACGCGTTTTCGCACAAATGCGTGCGCGGGTGCTAAAAAGAGCAGCATCGGCATGCTTAGCACGTCGTTTGGTAGAAATCCACGTGCGCGTTCTGCCAAAAGCACCATTTGCATGCACATCTTGTGGTTTTGCAGAAAACTTCATCCGCGTCTACCAAAAGATGCATGTGCATGCTTAAAACGCGTTTTCGCACAAATCCGTGCGCGGGTGCTAAAAAGAGCAGCATCGGCATGCTTAGCACGTCGTTTGGTAGAAATCCACGTGCGCGTTCTGCAAAAAGCACCATTTGCATGCACATGTTGTGGTTTTGCAGAAAACTTCATCCGCGTCTACCAAAAGATGCATGTGCATGCTTAAAACGCGTTTTCGCACAAATGCGTGCGCGGGTGCTAAAAAGAGCAGCATCGGCATGCTTAGCACGTCGTTTGGTAGAAATCCACGTGCGCGTTCTGCAAAAAGCACCATTTGCATGCACATCTTGTGGTTTTGCAGAAAACTTCATCCGCGTCTACCAAAAGATGCATGTGCATGCTTAAAACGCGTTTTCGCACAAATGCGTGCGCGGGTGCTAAAAAGAGCAGCATCGGCATGCTTAGCACGTCGTTTGGTAGAAATCCACGTGCGCGTTCTGCAAAAAGCACCATTTGCATGCACATCTTGTGGATTTGCAGAAAACTTCATCCGCGTCTACCAAAAGATGCATGTGCATGCTTAAAACGCCTTTTCGCACAAATGCGTGCGCGGGTGCTAAAAAGAGCAGCATCGGCATGCTTAGCACGTCGTTTGGTAGAAATCCACGTGCGCGTTCTGCAAAAAGCACCATTTGCATGCACATCTTGTGGTTTTGCAGAAAACTTCATCCGCGTCTACCAAAAGATGCATGTGCATGCTTAAAACGCGTTGTTGCACAAATGCGTGCGCGGGTGCTAAAAAGAGCAGCATCGGCATGCTTAGCACGTCGTTTGGTAGAAGTCCACGTGCGCGTTCTGCCAAAAGCACCATTTGCATGCACATCTTGTGGTTTTGCAGAAAACTTCATCCGCGTCTACCAAAAGATGCATGTGCATGCTTAAAACGCGTTTTCGCACAAATGCGTGCGCGGGTGCTAAAAAGAGCAGCATCGGCATGCTTAGCACGTCGTTTGGTAGAAATCCACGTGCGCGTTCTGCCAAAAGCACCATTTGCATGCACATCTTGTGGTTTTGCAGAAAACTTCATCCGCGTCTACCAAAAGATGCATGTGCGGCTTAAAACGCGTTTTCGCACAAATCCGTGCGCGGGTGCTAAAAAGAGCAGCATCGGCATGCTTAGCACGTCTTTTGGTAGAAATCCACGTGCGCGTTCTGCCAAAAGCACCATTTGCATGCACATCTTGTGGTTTTGCAGAAAACTTCATCCGCGTCTACCAAAAGATGCATGTGCATGCTTAAAACGCGTTTTCGCACAAATCCGTGCGCGGGTGCTAAAAAGAGCAGCATCGGCATGCTTAGCACGTCGTTTGGTAGAAATCCACGTGCGCGTTCTGCAAAAAGCACCATTTGCATGCACATGTTGTGGTTTTGCAGAAAACTTCATCCGCGTCTACCAAAAGATGCATGTGCATGCTTAAAACGCGTTTTCGCACAAATGCGTGCGCGGGTGCTAAAAAGAACAGCATCGGCATGCTTAGCACGTCGTTTGGTAGAAATCCACGTGCGCGTTCTGCAAAAAGCACCATTTGCATGCACATATTGTGGTTTTGCAGAAAACTTCATCCGCGTCTACCAAAAGATGCATGTGCATGCTTAAAACGCGTTTTCGCACAAATGCGTGCGCGGGTGCTAAAAAGAGCAGCATCGGCATGCTTAGCACGTCGTTTGGTAGAAATCCACGTGCGCGTTCTGCAAAAAGCACCATTTGCATGCACATCTTGTGGTTTTGCAGAAAACTTCATCCGCGTCTACCAAAAGATGCATGTGCATGCTTAAAACGCGTTTTCGCACAAATGCGTGCGCGGGTGCTAAAAAGAGCAGCATCGGCATGCTTAGCACGTCGTTTGGTAGAAATCCACGTGCGCGTTCTGCAAAAAGCACCATTTGCATGCACATCTTGTGGTTTTGCAGAAAACTTCATCCGCGTCTACCAAAAGATGCATGTGCATGCTTAAAACGCGTTTTCGCACAAATGCGTGCGCGGGTGCTAAAAAGAGCAGCATCGGCATGCTTAGCACGTCGTTTGGTAGAAATCCACGTGCGCGTTCTGCAAAAAGCACCATTTGCATGCACATCTTGTGGTTTTGCAGAAAACTTCATCCGCGTCTACCAAAAGATGCATGTGCATGCTTAAAACGCGTTTTCGCACAAATCCGTGCGCGGGTGCTAAAAAGAGCAGCATCGGCATGCTTAGCACGTCGTTTGGTAGAAATCCACGTGCGCGTTCTGCAAAAAGCACCATTTGCATGCACATCTTGTGGTTTTGCAGAAAACTTCATCCGCGTCTACCAAAAGATGCATGTGCATGCTTAAAACGCGTTTTCGCACAAATGCGTGCGCGGGTGCTAAAAAGAGCAGCATCGGCATGCTTAGCACGTTGTTTGGTAGAAATCCACGTGCGCGTTCTGCAAAAAGCACCATTTGCATGCACATCTTGTGGTTTTGCAGAAAACTTCATCCGCGTCTACCAAAAGATGCATGTGCATGCTTAAAACGCGTTTTCGCACAAATGCGTGCGCGGGTGCTAAAAAGAGCAGCATCGGCATGCTTAGCACGTCGTTTGGTAGAAATCCACGTGCGCGTTCTGCAAAAAGCACCATTTGCATGCACATCTTGTGGTTTTGCAGAAAACTTCATCCGCGTCTACCAAAAGATGCATGTGCATGCTTAAAACGCGTTTTCGCACAAATGCGTGCGCGGGTGCTAAAAAGAGCAGCATCCGCATGCTTAGCACGTCGTTTGGTAGAAGTCCACGTGCGCGTTCTGCCAAAAGCACCATTTGCATGCACATCTTGTGGTTTTGCAGAAAACTTCATCCGCGTCTACCAAAAGATGCATGTGCATGCTTAAAACGCGTTTTCGCACAAATGCGTGCGCGGGTGCTAAAAAGAGCAGCATCGGCATGCTTAGCACGTCGTTTGGTAGAAATCCACGTGCGCGTTCTGCCAAAAGCACCATTTGCATGCACATCTTGTGGTTTTGCAGAAAACTTCATCCGCGTCTACCAAAAGATGCATGTGCATGCTTAAAACGCGTTGTTGCACAAATGCGTGCGCGGGTGCTAAAAAGAGCAGCATCGGCATGCTTAGCACGTCGTTTGGTAGAAGTCCACGTGCGCGTTCTGCCAAAAGCACCATTTGCATGCACATCTTGTGGTTTTGCAGAAAACTTCATCCGCGTCTACCAAAAGATGCATGTGCATGCTTAAAACGCGTTTTCGCACAAATGCGTGCGCGGGTGCTAAAAAGAGCAGCATCGGCATGCTTAGCACGTCGTTTGGTAGAAATCCACGTGCGCGTTCTGCCAAAAGCACCATTTGCATGCACATCTTGTGGTTTTGCAGAAAACTTCATCCGCGTCTACGAAAAGATGCATGTGCGTGCTTAAAACGCGTTTTCGCACAAATCCGTGCGCGGGTGCTAAAAAGAGCAGCATCGGCATGCTTAGCACGTCTTTTGGTAGAAATCCACGTGCGCGTTCTGCCAAAAGCACCATTTGCATGCACATCTTGTGGTTTTGCAGAAAACTTCATCCGCGTCTACCAAAAGATGCATGTGCATGCTTAAAACGCGTTTTCGCACAAATCCGTGCGCGGGTGCTAAAAAGAGCAGCATCGGCATGCTTAGCACGTCGTTTGGTAGAAATCCACGTGCGCGTTCTGCAAAAAGCACCATTTGCATGCACATCTTGTGGTTTTGCAGAAAACATCCGCGTCTACCAAAAGATGCATGTGCATGCTTAAAACGCGTTTTCGCACAAATGCGTGCGCGGGTGCTAAAAAGAGCAGCATCGGCATGCTTAGCACGTTGTTTGGTAGAAATCCACGTGCGCGTTCTGCAAAAAGCACCATTTGCATGCACATCTTGTGGTTTTGCAGAAAACTTCATCCGCGTCTACCAAAAGATGCATGTGCATGCTTAAAACGCGTTTTCGCACAAATGCGTGCGCGGGTGCTAAAAAGAGCAGCATCGGCATGCTTAGCACGTCGTTTGGTAGAAATCCACGTGCGCGTTCTGCAAAAAGCACCATTTGCATGCACATCTTGTGGTTTTGCAGAAAACTTCATCCGCGTCTACCAAAAGATGCATGTGCATGCTTAAAACGCGTTTTCGCACAAATGCGTGCGCGGGTGCTAAAAAGAGCAGCATCCGCATGCTTAGCACGTCGTTTGGTAGAAGTCCACGTGCGCGTTCTGCCAAAAGCACCATTTGCATGCACATCTTGTGGTTTTGCAGAAAACTTCATCCGCGTCTACCAAAAGATGCATGTGCATGCTTAAAACGCGTTTTCGCACAAATGCGTGCGCGGGTGCTAAAAAGAGCAGCATCGGCATGCTTAGCACGTCGTTTGGTAGAAATCCACGTGCGCGTTCTGCCAAAAGCACCATTTGCATGCACATCTTGTGGTTTTGCAGAAAACTTCATCCGCGTCTACCAAAAGATGCATGTGCATGCTTAAAACGCGTTGTTGCACAAATGCGTGCGCGGGTGCTAAAAAGAGCAGCATCGGCATGCTTAGCACGTCGTTTGGTAGAAGTCCACGTGCGCGTTCTGCCAAAAGCACCATTTGCATGCACATCTTGTGGTTTTGCAGAAAACTTCATCCGCGTCTACCAAAAGATGCATGTGCATGCTTAAAACGCGTTTTCGCACAAATGCGTGCGCGGGTGCTAAAAAGAGCAGCATCGGCATGCTTAGCACGTCGTTTGGTAGAAATCCACGTGCGCGTTCTGCCAAAAGCACCATTTGCATGCACATCTTGTGGTTTTGCAGAAAACTTCATCCGCGTCTACGAAAAGATGCATGTGCGTGCTTAAAACGCGTTTTCGCACAAATCCGTGCGCGGGTGCTAAAAAGAGCAGCATCGGCATGCTTAGCACGTCTTTTGGTAGAAATCCACGTGCGCGTTCTGCCAAAAGCACCATTTGCATGCACATCTTGTGGTTTTGCAGAAAACTTCATCCGCGTCTACCAAAAGATGCATGTGCATGCTTAAAACGCGTTTTCGCACAAATCCGTGCGCGGGTGCTAAAAAGAGCAGCATCGGCATGCTTAGCACGTCGTTTGGTAGAAATCCACGTGCGCGTTCTGCAAAAAGCACCATTTGCATGCACATCTTGTGGTTTTGCAGAAAACATCCGCGTCTACCAAAAGATGCATGTGCATGCTTAAAACGCGTTTTCGCACAAATGCGTGCGCGGGTGCTAAAAAGAGCAGCATCGGCATGCTTAGCACGTTGTTTGGTAGAAATCCACGTGCGCGTTCTGCAAAAAGCACCATTTGCATGCACATCTTGTGGTTTTGCAGAAAACTTCATCCGCGTCTACCAAAAGATGCATGTGCATGCTTAAAACGCGTTTTCGCACAAATCCGTGCGCGGGTGCTAAAAAGAGCAGCATCGGCATGCTTAGCACGTCGTTTGGTAGAAATCCACGTGCGCGTTCTGCAAAAAGCACCATTTGCATGCACATCTTGTGGTTTTGCAGAAAACTTCATCCGCGTCTACCAAAAGATGCATGTGCATGCTTAAAACGCGTTTTCGCACAAATGCGTGCGCGGGTGCTAAAAAGAGCAGCATCGGCATGCTTAGCACGTTGTTTGGTAGAAATCCACGTGCGCGTTCTGCAAAAAGCACCATTTGCATGCACATCTTGTGGTTTTGCAGAAAACTTCATCCGCGTCTACCAAAAGATGCATGTGCATGCTTAAAACGCGTTTTCGCACAAATGCGTGCGCGGGTGCTAAAAAGAGCAGCATCGGCATGCTTAGCACGTCGTTTGGTAGAAATCCACGTGCGCGTTCTGCAAAAAGCACCATTTGCATGCACATCTTTTGGTTTTGCAGAAAACTTCATCCGCGTCTACCAAAAGATGCATGTGCATGCTTAAAACGCGTTTTCGCACAAATGCGTGCGCGGGTGCTAAAAAGAGCAGCATCGGCATGCTTAGCACGTCGTTTGGTAGAAATCCACGTGCGCGTTCTGCCAAAAGCACCATTTGCATGCACATCTTGTGGTTTTGCAGAAAACTTCATCCGCGTCTACCAAAAGATGCATGTGCATGCTTAAAACGCGTTTTCGCACAAATCCGTGCGCGGGTGCTAAAAAGGGCAGCATCGGCATGCTTAGCACGTCGTTTGGTAGAAATCCACGTGCGCGTTCTGCAAAAAGCACCATTTGCATGCACATGTTGTGGTTTTGCAGAAAACTTCATCCGCGTCTACCAAAAGATGCATGTGCATGCTTAAAACGCGTTTTCGCACAAATGCGTGCGCGGGTGCTAAAAAGAGCAGCATCGGCATGCTTAGCACGTCGTTTGGTAGAAATCCACGTGCGCGTTCTGCAAAAAGCACCATTTGCATGCACATCTTGTGGTTTTGCAGAAAACTTCATCCGCGTCTACCAAAAGATGCATGTGCATGCTTAAAACGCGTTTTCGCACAAATGCGTGCGCGGGTGCTAAAAAGAGCAGCATCGGCATGCTTAGCACTTCGTTTGGTAGAAATCCACGTGCGCGTTCTGCAAAAAGCACCATTTGCATGCACATCTTGTGGTTTTGCAGAAAACTTCATCCGCGTCTACCAAAAGATGCATGTGCATGCTTAAAACGCGTTTTCGCACAAATGCGTGCGCGGGTGCTAAAAAGAGCAGCATCGGCATGCTTAGCACGTCGTTTGGTAGAAGTCCACGTGCGCGTTCTGCCAAAAGCACCATTTGCATGCACATCTTGTGGTTTTGCAGAAAACTTCATCCGCGTCTACCAAAAGATGCATGTGCATGCTTAAAACGCGTTTTCGCACAAATGCGTGCGCGGGTGCTAAAAAGAGCAGCATCGGCATGCTTAGCACGTCGTTTGGTAGAAATCCACGTGCGCGTTCTGCCAAAAGCACCATTTGCATGCACATCTTGTGGTTTTGCAGAAAACTTCATCCGCGTCTACCAAAAGATGCATGTGCGTGCTTAAAACGCGTTTTCGCACAAATCCCTGCGCGGGTGCTAAAAAGAGCAGCATCGGCATGCTTAGCACGTCTTTTGGTAGAAATCCACGTGCGCGTTCTGCCAAAAGCACCATTTGCATGCACATCTTGTGGTTTTGCAGAAAACTTCATCCGCGTCTACCAAAAGATGCATGTGCATGCTTAAAACGCGTTTTCGCACAAATGCGTGCGCGGGTGCTAAAAAGAGCAGCATCGGCATGCTTAGCACGTCGTTTGGTAGAAATCCACGTGCGCGTTCTGCCAAAAGCACCATTTGCATGCACATCTTGTGGTTTTGCAGAAAACTTCATCCGCGTCTACCAAAAGATGCATGTGCATGCTTAAAACGCGTTTTCGCACAAATGCGTGCGCGGGTGCTAAAAAGAGCAGCATCGGCATGCTTAGCACGTCGTTTGGTAGAAATCCACGTGCGCGTTCTGCAAAAAGCACCATTTGCATGCACATTTGCAAGCACCATTTGCATGCACAGTTTTCGCACAAATCCCTGCGCGGGTGCTAAAAAGAGCAGCATCGGCATGCTTAGCACGTCTTTTGGTAGAAATCCACGTGCGCGTTCTGCCAAAAGCACCATTTGCATGCACATCTTGTGGTTTTGCAGAAAACTTCATCCGCGTCTACCAAAAGATGCATGTGCATGCTTAAAACGCGTTTTCGCACAAATGCGTGCGCGGGTGCTAAAAAGAGCAGCATCGGCATGCTTAGCACGTCGTTTGGTAGAAGTCCACGTGCGCGTTCTGCCAAAAGTACCATTTGCATGCACATCTTGTGGTTTTGCAGAAAACTTCATCCGCGTCTACCAAAAGATGCATGTGCATGCTTAAAACGCGTTTTCGCACAAATGCGTGCGCGGGTGCTAAAAAGAGCAGCATCGGCATGCTTAGCACGTCGTTTGGTAGAAATCCACGTGCGCGTTCTGCCAAAAGCACCATTTGCATGCACATCTTGTGGTTTTGCAGAAAACTTCATCCGCGTCTACCAAAAGATGCATGTGCGTGCTTAAAACGCGTTTTCGCACAAATCCGTGCGCGGGTGCTAAAAAGAGCAGCATCGGCATGCTTAGCACGTCTTTTGGTAGAAATCCACGTGCGCGTTCTGCCAAAAGCACCATTTGCATGCACATCTTGTGGTTTTGCAGAAAACTTCATCCGCGTCTACCAAAAGATGCATGTGCATGCTTAAAACGCGTTTTCGCACAAATGCGTGCGCGGGTGCTAAAAAGAGCAGCATCGGCATGCTTAGCACGTCGTTTGGTAGAAGTCCACGTGCGCGTTCTGCCAAAAGCACCATTTGCATGCACATCTTGTGGTTTTGCAGAAAACTTCATCCGCGTCTACCAAAAGATGCATGTGCATGCTTAAAACGCGTTTTCGCACAAATGCGTGCGCGGGTGCTAAAAAGAGCAGCATCGGCATGCTTAGCACGTCGTTTGGTAGAAATCCACGTGCGCGTTCTGCCAAAAGCACCATTTGCATGCACATCTTGTGGTTTTGCAGAAAACTTCATCCGCGTCTACCAAAAGATGCATGTGCGTGCTTAAAACGCGTTTTCGCACAAATCCGTGCGCGGGTGCTAAAAAGAGCAGCATCGGCATGCTTAGCACGTCTTTTGGTAGAAATCCACGTGCGCGTTCTGCCAAAAGCACCATTTGCATGCACATCTTGTGGTTTTGCAGAAAACTTCATCCGCGTCTACCAAAAGATGCATGTGCATGCTTAAAACGCGTTTTCGCACAAATCCGTGCGCGGGTGCTAAAAAGAGCAGCATCGGCATGCTTAGCACGTCGTTTGGTAGAAATCCACGTGCGCGTTCTGCAAAAAGCACCATTTGCATGCACATCTTGTGGTTTTGCAGAAAACTTCATCCGCGTCTACCAAAAGATGCATGTGCGTGCTTAAAACGCGTTTTCGCACAAATCCGTGCGCGGGTGCTAAAAAGAGCAGCATCGGCATGCTTAGCACGTCTTTTGGTAGAAATCCACGTGCGCGTTCTGCCAAAAGCACCATTTGCATGCACATCTTGTGGTTTTGCAGAAAACTTCATCCGCGTCTACCAAAAGATGCATGTGCATGCTTAAAACGCGTTTTCGCACAAATCCGTGCGCGGGTGCTAAAAAGAGCAGCATCGGCATGCTTAGCACGTCGTTTGGTAGAAATCCACGTGCGCGTTCTGCAAAAAGCACCATTTGCATGCACATCTTGTGGTTTTGCAGAAAACTTCATCCGCGTCTACCAAAAGATGCATGTGCATGCTTAAAACGCGTTTTCGCACAAATGCGTGCGCGGGTGCTAAAAAGAGCAGCATCGGCATGCTTAGCACGTCGTTTGGTAGAAATCCACGTGCGCGTTCTGCAAAAAGCACCATTTGCATGCACATCTTGTGGTTTTGCAGAAAACTTCATCCGCGTCTACCAAAAGATGCATGTGCATGCTTAAAACGCGTTGTTGCACAAATGCGTGCGCGGGTGCTAAAAAGAGCAGCATCGGCATGCTTAGCACGTCGTTTGGTAGAAGTCCACGTGCGCGTTCTGCCAAAAGCACCATTTGCATGCACATCTTGTGGTTTTGCAGAAAACTTCATCCGCGTCTACCAAAAGATGCATGTGCATGCTTAAAACGCGTTTTCGCACAAATGCGTGCGCGGGTGCTAAAAAGAGCAGCATCGGCATGCTTAGCACGTCGTTTGGTAGAAATCCACGTGCGCGTTCTGCCAAAAGCACCATTTGCATGCACATCTTGTGGTTTTGCAGAAAACTTCATCCGCGTCTACCAAAAGATGCATGTGCGTGCTTAAAACGCGTTTTCGCACAAATCCGTGCGCGGGTGCTAAAAAGAGCAGCATCGGCATGCTTAGCACGTCTTTTGGTAGAAATCCACGTGCGCGTTCTGCCAAAAGCACCATTTGCATGCACATCTTGTGGTTTTGCAGAAAACTTCATCCGCGTCTACCAAAAGATGCATGTGCATGCTTAAAACGCGTTTTCGCACAAATGCGTGCGCGGGTGCTAAAAAGAGCAGCATCGGCATGCTTAGCACGTCGTTTGGTAGAAATCCACGTGCGCGTTCTGCAAAAAGCACCATTTGCATGCACATCTTGTGGTTTTGCAGAAAACTTCATCCGCGTCTACCAAAAGATGCATGTGCATGCTTAAAACGCGTTTTCGCACAAATGCGTGCGCGGGTGCTAAAAAGAGCAGCATCGGCATGCTTAGCACGTCGTTTGGTAGAAATCCACGTGCGCGTTCTGCTAAAAGCACCATTTGCAAGCACATCTTGTGGTTTTGCAGAAAACTTCATCCGCGTCTACCAAAAGATGCATGTGCATGCTTAAAACGCGTTTTCGCACAAATGCGTGCGCGGGTGCTAAAAAGAGCAGCATCGGCATGCTTAGCACGTCGTTTGGTAGAAATCCACGTGCGCGTTCTGCCAAAAGCACCATTTGCATGCACATCTTGTGGTTTTGCAGAAAACTTCATCCGCGTCTACCAAAAGATGCATGTGCATGCTTAAAACGCGTTTTCGCTCAAATCCGTGCGCGGGTGCTAAAAAGAGCAGCATCGGCAAGCTTAGCACGTCGTTTGGTAGAAATCCACGTGCGCGTTCTGCAAAAAGCACCGTTTGCATGCACATCTTGTGGTTTTGCAGAAAACTTCATCCGCGTCTACCAAAAGATGCATGTGCATGCTTAAAACGCGTTTTCGCACAAATGCGTGCGCGGGTGCTAAAAAGAGCAGCATCGGCATGCTTAGCACGTCGTTTGGTAGAAATCCACGTGCGCGTTCTGCAAAAAGCACCATTTGCATGCACATATTGTGGTTTTGCAGAAAACTTCATCCGCGTCACCAAAAGATGCATGTGCATGCTTAAAACGCGTTTTCGCACAAATGCGTGCGCGGGTGCTAAAAAGAGCAGCATCGGCATGCTTAGCACGTCGTTTGGTAGAAATCCACGTGCGCGTTCTGCCAAAAGCACCATTTGCATGCACATCTTGTGGTTTTGCAGAAAACTTCATCCGCGTCTACCAAAAGATGCATGTGCATGCTTAAAACGCGTTTTCGCACAAATGCGTGCGCGGGTGCTAAAAAAAGCAGCATCGGCATGCTTAGCACGTTGTTTGGTAGAAATCCACGTGCGCGTTCTGCAAAAAGCACCATTTGCATGCACATCTTGTGGTTTTGCAGAAAACTTCATCCGCGTCTACCAAAAGATGCATGTGCATGCTTAAAACGCGTTTTCGCACAAATGCGTGCGCGGGTGCTAAAAAGAGCAGCATCGGCATGCTTAGCACGTCGTTTGGTAGAAATCCACGTGCGCGTTCTGCAAAAAGCACCATTTGCATGCACATCTTGTGGTTTTGCAGAAAACTTCATCCGCGTCTACCAAAAGATGCATGTGCATGCTTAAAACGCGTTTTCGCACAAATCCGTGCGCGGGTGCTAAAAAGAGCAGCATCGGCATGCTTAGCACGTCGTTTGGTAGAAATCCACGTGCGCGTTCTGCAAAAAGCACCATTTGCATGCACATCTTGTGGTTTTGCAGAAAACTTCATCCGCGTCTACCAAAAGATGCATGTGCATGCTTAAAACGCGTTTTCGCACAAATGCGTGCGCGGGTGCTAAAAAGAGCAGCATCGGCATGCTTAGCACGTTGTTTGGTAGAAATCCACGTGCGCGTTCTGCAAAAAGCACCATTTGCATGCACATCTTGTGGTTTTGCAGAAAACTTCATCCGCGTCTACCAAAAGATGCATGTGCATGCTTAAAACGCGTTTTCGCACAAATGCGTGCGCGGGTGCTAAAAAGAGCAGCATCGGCATGCTTAGCACGTCGTTTGGTAGAAATCCACGTGCGCGCTCTGCCAAAAGCAACATTTGCATGCACATCTTGTGGTTTTGCAGAAAACTTCATCCGCGTCTACCAAAAGATGCATGTGCATGCTTAAAACGCATTTTCGCACAAATCCGTGCGCGGGTGCTAAAAAGAGCAGCATCGGCATGCTTAGCACGTCGTTTGGTAGAAATCCACGTGCGCGTTCTGCAAAAAGCACCATTTGCATGCACATCTTGTGGTTTTGCAGAAAACTTCATCCGCGTCTACCAAAAGATGCATGTGCATGCTTAAAACGCGTTGTTGCACAAATGCGTGCGCGGGTGCTAAAAAGAGCAGCATCGGCATGCTTAGCACGTCGTTTGGTAGAAGTCCACGTGCGCGTTCTGCCAAAAGCACCATTTGCATGCACATCTTGTGGTTTTGCAGAAAACTTCATCCGCGTCTACCAAAAGATGCATGTGCATGCTTAAAACGCGTTTTAGCACAAATGCGTGCGCGGGTGCTAAAAAGAGCAGCATCGGCATGCTTAGCACGTCGTTTGGTAGAAATCCACGTGCGCGTTCTGCCAAAAGCACCATTTGCATGCACATCTTGTGGTTTTGCAGAAAACTTCATCCGCGTCTACCAAAAGATGCATGTGCATGCTTAAAACGCGTTTTCGCACAAATCCGTGCGCGGGTGCTAAAAAGAGCAGCATCGGCATGCTTAGCACGTCGTTTGGTAGAAATCCACGTGCGCGTTCTGCAAAAAGCACCATTTGCATGCACATCTTGTGGTTTTGCAGAAAACTTCATCCGCGTCTACCAAAAGATGCATGTGCATGCTTAAAACGCGTTTTTCGCACAAATGCGTGTGCGGGTGCTAAAAAGAGCAGCATCGGCATGCTTAGCACGTCGTTTGGTAGAAATCCACGTGCGCGTTCTGCAAAAAGCACCATTTGCATGCACATCTTGTGGTTTTGCAGAAAACTTCATCCGCGTCTACCAAAAGATGCATGTGCATGCTTAAAACGCGTTTTCGCACAAATGCGTGCGCGGGTGCTAAAAAGAGCAGCATCGGCATGCTTAGCACGTCGTTTGGTAGAAATCCACGTGCGCGTTCTGCAAAAAGCACCATTTGCATGCACATCTTGTGGTTTTGCAGAAAACTTCATCCGCGTCTACCAAAAGATGCATGTGCATGCTTAAAACGCGTTTTCGCACAAATGCGTGCGCGGGTGCTAAAAAGAGCAGCATCGGCATGCTTAGCACGTCGTTTGGTAGAAATCCACGTGCGCGTTCTGCCAAAAGCACCATTTGCATGCACATCTTGTGGTTTTGCAGAAAACTTCATCCGCGTCTACCAAAAGATGCATGTGCATGCTTAAAACGCGTTTTCGCACAAATCCGTGCGCGGGTGCTAAAAAGAGCAGCATCGGCATGCTTAGCACGTCGTTTGGTAGAAATCCACGTGCGCGTTCTGCAAAAAGCACCATTTGCATGCACATGTTGTGGTTTTGCAGAAAACTTCATCCGCGTCCTACCAAAAGATGCATGTGCATGCTTAAAACGCGTTTTCGCACAAATGCGTGCGCGGGTGCTAAAAAGAGCAGCATCGGCATGCTTAGCACGTCGTTTGGTAGAAATCCACGTGCGCGTTCTGCAAAAAGCACCATTTGCATGCACATCTTGTGGTTTTGCAGAAAACTTCATCCGCGTCTACCAAAAGATGCATGTGCATGCTTAAAACGCGTTTTCGCACAAATGCGTGCGCGGGTGCTAAAAAGAGCAGCATCGGCATGCTTAGCACGTCGTTTGGTAGAAATCCACGTGCGCGTTCTGCAAAAAGCACCATTTGCATGCACATCTTGTGGATTTGCAGAAAACTTCATCCGCGTCTACCAAAAGATGCATGTGCATGCCTTAAAACGCCTTTTCGCACAAATGCGTGCGCGGGTGCTAAAAAGAGCAGCATCGGCATGCTTAGCACGTCGTTTGGTAGAAATCCACGTGCGCGTTCTGCAAAAAGCACCATTTGCATGCACATCTTGTGGTTTTGCAGAAAACTTCATCCGCGTCTACCAAAGATGCATGTGCATGCTTAAAACGCGTTGTTGCACAAATGCGTGCGCGGGTGCTAAAAAGAGCAGCATCGGCATGCTTAGCACGTCGTTTGGTAGAAGTCCACGTGCGCGTTCTGCCAAAAGCACCATTTGCATGCACATCTTGTGGTTTTGCAGAAAACTTCATCCGCGTCTACCAAAAGATGCATGTGCATGCTTAAAACGCGTTTTCGCACAAATGCGTGCGCGGGTGCTAAAAAGAGCAGCATCGGCATGCTTAGCACGTCGTTTGGTAGAAATCCACGTGCGCGTTCTGCCAAAAGCACCATTTGCATGCACATCTTGTGGTTTTGCAGAAAACTTCATCCGCGTCTACCAAAAGATGCATGTGCGGCTTAAAACCGCGTTTTCGCACAAATCCGTGCGCGGGTGCTAAAAAGAGCAGCATCGGCATGCTTAGCACGTCTTTTGGTAGAAATCCACGTGCGCGTTCTGCCAAAAGCACCATTTGCATGCACATCTTGTGGTTTTGCAGAAAACTTCATCCGCGTCTACCAAAAGATGCATGTGCATGCTTAAAACGCGTTTTCGCACAAATCCGTGCGCGGGTGCTAAAAAGAGCAGCATCGCATGCTTAGCACGTCGTTTGGTAGAAATCCACGTGCGCGTTCTGCAAAAAGCACCATTTGCATGCACATGTTGTGGTTTTGCAGAAAACTTCATCCGCGTCTACCAAAAGATGCATGTGCATGCTTAAAACGCGTTTTCGCACAAATGCGTGCGCGGGTGCTAAAAAGAACAGCATCGGCATGCTTAGCACGTCGTTTGGTAGAAATCCACGTGCGCGTTCTGCAAAAAGCACCATTTGCATGCACATATTGTGGTTTTGCAGAAAACTTCATCCGCGTCTACCAAAAGATGCATGTGCATGCTTAAAACGCGTTTTCGCACAAATGCGTGCGCGGGTGCTAAAAAGAGCAGCATCGGCATGCTTAGCACGTCGTTTGGTAGAAATCCACGTGCGCGTTCTGCAAAAAGCACCATTTGCATGCACATCTTGTGGTTTTGCAGAAAACTTCATCCGCGTCTACCAAAAGATGCATGTGCATGCTTAAAACGCGTTTTCGCACAAATGCGTGCGCGGGTGCTAAAAAGAGCAGCATCGGCATGCTTAGCACGTCGTTTGGTAGAAATCCACGTGCGCGTTCTGCAAAAAGCACCATTTGCATGCACATCTTGTGGTTTTGCAGAAAACTTCATCCGCGTCTACCAAAAGATGCATGTGCATGCTTAAAAACGCGTTTTCGCACAAATCCGTGCGCGGGTGCTAAAAAGAGCAGCATCGGCATGCTTAGCACGTCGTTTGGTAGAAATCCACGTGCGCGTTCTGCAAAAAGCACCATTTGCATGCACATCTTGTGGTTTTGCAGAAAACTTCATCCGCGTCTACCAAAAGATGCATGTGCATGCTTAAAACGCGTTTTCGCACAAATGCGTGCGCGGGTGCTAAAAAGAGCAGCATCGGCATGCTTAGCACGTTGTTTGGTAGAAATCCACGTGCGCGTTCTGCAAAAAGCACCATTTGCATGCACATCTTGTGGTTTTGCAGAAAACTTCATCCGCGTCTACCAAAAGATGCATGTGCATGCTTAAAACGCGTTTTCGCACAAATGCGTGCGCGGGTGCTAAAAAGAGCAGCATCGGCATGCTTAGCACGTCGTTTGGTAGAAATCCACGTGCGCGTTCTGCAAAAAGCACCATTTGCATGCACATCTTGTGGTTTTGCAGAAAACTTCATCCGCGTCTACCAAAAGATGCATGTGCATGCTTAAAACGCGTTTTCGCACAAATGCGTGCGCGGGTGCTAAAAAGAGCAGCATCCGCATGCTTAGCACGTCGTTTGGTAGAAGTCCACGTGCGCGTTCTGCCAAAAGCACCCATTTGCATGCACATCTTGTGGTTTTGCAGAAAACTTCATCGCGTCTACCAAAAGATGCATGTGCATGCTTAAAACGCGTTTTTCGCACAAATGCGTGCGCGGGTGCTAAAAAGAGCAGCATCGGCCATGCTTAGCACGTCGTTTGGTAGAAATCCACGTGCGCGTTCTGCCAAAAGCACCATTTGCATGCACTTCTTGTGGTTTTGCAGAAAACTTCATCCGCGTCTACAAAAGATGCATGTGCATGCTTAAAACGCGTTGTTGCACAAATGCGTGCGCGGGTGCTAAAAAGAGCAGCATCGGCATGCTTAGCACGTCGTTTGGTAGAAGTCCACGTGCGCGTTCTGCCAAAAGCACCATTTGCATGCACATCTTGTGGTTTTGCAGAAAACTTCATCCGCGTCTACCAAAAGATGCATGTGCATGCTTAAAACGCGTTTTCGCACAAATGCGTGCGCGGGTGCTAAAAGAGCAGCATCGGCATGCTTAGCACGTCGTTTGGTAGAAATCCACGTGCGCGTTCTGCCAAAAGCACCATTTGCATGCACATCTTGTGGTTTTGCAGAAAACTTCATCCGCGTCTACGAAAAGATGCATGTGCGTGCTTAAAACGCGTTTTCGCACAAATCCGTGCGCGGGTGCTAAAAAGAGCAGCATCGGCATGCTTAGCACGTCTTTTGGTAGAAATCCACGTGCGCGTTCTGCCAAAAGCACCATTTGCATGCACATCTTGTGGTTTTGCAGAAAACTTCATCCGCGTCTACCAAAAGATGCATGTGCATGCTTAAAACGCGTTTTCGCACAAATCCGTGCGCGGGTGCTAAAAGAGCAGCATCGGCATGCTTAGCACGTCGTTTGGTAGAAATCCACGTGGCGCGTTCTGCAAAAAGCACCATTTGCATGCACATCTTGTGGTTTTGCAGAAAACATCCGCGTCTACCAAAAGATGCATGTGCATGCTTAAAACGCGTTTTCGCACAAATGCGTGCGCGGGTGCTAAAAAAGAGCAGCATCGGCATGCTTAGCACGTTGTTTGGTAGAAATCCACGTGCGCGTTCTGCAAAAAGCACCATTTGCATGCACATCTTGTGGTTTTGCAGAAAACTTCATCCGCGGTCTACCAAAAGATGCATGTGCATGCTTAAAACGCGTTTTCGCACAAATGCGTGCGCGGGTGCTAAAAAGAGCAGCATCGGCATGCTTAGCACGTCGTTTGGTAGAAATCCACGTGCGCGTTCTGCAAAAAGCACCATTTGCATGCACATCTTGTGGTTTTGCAGAAAACTTCATCCGCGTCTACAAAAAGATGCATGTGCATGCTTAAAACGCGTTTTCGCACAAATGCGTGCGCGGGTGCTAAAAAGAGCAGCATCCGCATGCTAGCACGTCGTTTGGTAGAAGTCCACGTGCGCGTTCTGCCAAAAGCACCATTTGCATGCACATCTTGTGGTTTTGCAGAAAACTTCATCCGCGTCTACCAAAAGATGCATGTGCATGCTTAAAACGCGTTTTCGCACAAATGCGTGCGCGGGTGCTAAAAAGAGCAGCATCGGCATGCTTAGCACGTCGTTTGGTAGAAATCCACGTGCGCGTTCTGCCAAAAGCACCATTTGCATGCACATCTTGTGGTTTTGCAGAAAACTTCATCCGCGTCTACCAAAAGATGCATGTGCATGCTTAAAACGCGTTGTTGCACAAATGCGTGCGCGGGTGCTAAAAAGAGCAGCATCGGCATGCTTAGCACGTCGTTTGGTAGAAGTCCACGTGCGCGTTCTGCCAAAAGCACCATTTGCATGCACATCTTGTGGTTTTGCAGAAAACTTCATCCGCGTCTACCAAAAGATGCATGTGCATGCTTAAAACGCGTTTTCGCACAAATGCGTGCGCGGGTGCTAAAAAGAGCAGCATCGGCATGCTTAGCACGTCGTTTGGTAGAAATCCACGTGCGCGTTCTGCCAAAAGCACCATTTGCATGCACATCTTGTGGTTTTGCAGAAAACTTCATCCGCGTCTACGAAAAGATGCATGTGCGTGCTTAAAACGCGTTTTCGCACAAATCCGTGCGCGGGTGCTAAAAAGAGCAGCATCGGCATGCTTAGCACGTCTTTTGGTAGAAATCCACGTGCGCGTTCTGCCAAAAGCACCATTTGCATGCACATCTTGTGGTTTTGCAGAAAACTTCATCCGCGTCTACCAAAAGATGCATGTGCATGCTTAAAACGCGTTTTCGCACAAATCCGTGCGCGTGTGCTAAAAAGAGCAGCATCGGCATGCTTAGCACGTCGTTTGGTAGAAATCCACGTGCGCGTTCTGCAAAAAGCACCATTTGCATGCACATCTTGTGGTTTTGCAGAAAACATCCGCGTCTACCAAAGATGCATGTGCATGCTTAAAACGCGTTTTCGCACAAATGCGTGCGCGGGTGCTAAAAAGAGCAGCATCGCATGCTTAGCACGTTGTTTGGTAGAAATCCACGTGCGCGTTCTGCAAAAAGCACCATTTGCATGCACATCTTGTGGTTTTGCAGAAAACTTCATCCGCGTCTACCAAAAGATGCATGTGCATGCTTAAAACGCGTTTTCGCACAAATCCGTGCGCGGGTGCTAAAAAGAGCAGCATCGGCATGCTTAGCACGTCGTTTGGTAGAAATCCACGTGCGCGTTCTGCAAAAAAGCACCATTTGCATGCACATCTTGTGGTTTTGCAGAAAACTTCATCCGCGTCTACCAAAAGATGCATGTGCATGCTTAAAACGCGTTTTCCGCACAAATGCGTGCGCGGGTGCTAAAAAGAGCAGCATCGGCATGCTTAGCACGTTGTTGGTAGAACATCCACGTGCGCGTTCTGCAAAAAGCTCCATTTGCATGCACATCTTGTGGTTTGCAGAAAACTTCATCCGCGTCTACCAAAAGATGCATGTGCATCGCTTAAAACGCGTTTTCGCACAAATGCGTGCGCGGGTGCTAAAAAGAGCAGCATCGGCATGCTTAGCACGTCGTATGGTAGAAATCCACGTGCGCGTTCTGCCAAAAGCACCATTTGCATGCACATCTTGTGGTTTTGCAGAAAACTTCATCCGCGTCTACCAAAAGATGCATGTGCATGCTTAAAACGCGTTTTCGCACAAATGCGTGCGCGGGTGCTAAAAAGAGCAGCATCGGCATGCTTAGCACGTCGTTTGGTAGAAATCCCGTGCGCGTTCTGCCAAAAGCACCATTTGCATTGCACATCTTGTGGTTTTGCAGAAAACTTCATCCGCGTCTACCAAAGATGCATGTGCATGCTTAAACACGCGTTTTCGCACAAATCCGTGCGCGGGTGCTAAAAAGGGCAGCATCGGCATGCTTAGCACGTCGTTGGTAGAAAATCCACGTGCGCGTTCTGCAAAAAGCACCATTTGCATGCACATGTTGTGGTTTTGCAGAAAACTTTCATCCGCGTCTACCAAAAGATGCATGTGCATGCTTAAAACGCGTTTTCGCACAAATGCGTGCGCGGGTGCTAAAAAGAGCAGCATCGGCATGCTTAGCACGTCGTTTGGTAGAAATCCACGTGCGCGTTCTGCAAAAAGCACCATTTGCATGCACAATCTGTCTCGCGTGGGTG
>NW_027315114.1:0-71664 GCF_023375885.2 Dermacentor andersoni | reverse complement strand
ACACACGCGAGACAGATGAGCAGCATCGGCATGCTTAGCACGTCGTTTGGTAGAAATCCACGTGCGCGTTCTGCCAAAAGCACCATTTGCATGCACATCTTGTGGTTTTGCAGAAAACTTCATCCGCGTCTACCAAAAGATGCATGTGCATGCTTAAAACGCGTTTTCGCACAAATGCGTGCGCGGGTGCTAAAAAGAGCAGCATCGGCATGCTTAGCACGTCGTTTGGTAGAAATCCACGTGCGCGTTCTGCCAAAAGCACCATTTGCATGCACATCTTGTGGTTTTGCAGAAAACTTCATCCGCGTCTACCAAAAGATGCATGTGCATGCTTAAAACGCGTTTTCGCACAAATCCGTGCGCGGGTGCTAAAAAGAGCAGCATCGGCATGCTTAGCACGTCGTTTGGTAGAAATCCACGTGCGCGTTCTGCAAAAAGCACCATTTGCATGCACATCTTGTGGTTTTGCAGAAAACTTCATCCGCGTCTACCAAAGATGCATGTGCATGCTTAAAACGCGTTTTCGCACAAATGCGTGCGCGGGTGCTAAAAATAGCAGCATCGGCATGCTTAGCACGTCGTTTGGTAGAAATCCACGTGCGCGTTCTGCAAAAAGCACCATTTGCATGCACATCTTGTGGTTTTGCAGAAAACTTCATCCGCGTCTACCAAAAGATGCATGTGCATGCTTAAAACGCGTTTTCGCACAAATGCGTGCGCGGGTGCTAAAAAGAGCAGCATCGGCATGCTTAGCACGTCGTTTTGTAGAAATCCACGTGCGCGTTCTGCCAAAAGCACCATTTGCATGCACATCTTGTGGTTTTGCAGAAAACTTCATCCGCGTCTACCAAAAGATGCATGTGCATGCTTAAAACGCGTTTTCGCACAAATGCGTGCGCGGGTGCTAAAAAGAGCAGCATCGGCATGCTTAGCACGTCGTTTGGTAGAAATCCACGTGCGCGTTCTGCCAAAAGCACCATTTGCATGCACATCTTGTGGTTTTGCAGAAAACTTCATCCGCGTCTACCAAAAGATGCATGTGCATGCTTAAAACGCGTTTTCGCACAAATCCGTGCGCGGGTGCTAAAAAGAGCAGCATCGGCATGCTTAGCACGTCGTTTGGTAGAAATCCACGTGCGCGTTCTGCAAAAAGCACCATTTGCATGCACATCTTGTGGTTTTGCAGAAAACTTCATCCGCGTCTACCAAAAGATGCATGTGCATGCTTAAAACGCGTTTTCGCACAAATCCGTGCGCGGGTGCTAAAAAGAGCAGCATCGGCATGCTTAGCACGTCGTTTGGTAGAAATCCACGTGCGCGTTCTGCAAAAAGCACCATTTGCATGCACATCTTGTGGTTTTGCCGAAAACTTCATCCGCGTCTACCAAAAGATGCGTGTGCATGCTTAAAACGCGTTTTCGCACAAATGCGTGCGCGGGTGCTAAAAAGAGCAGCATCGGCATGCTTAGCACGTCGTTTGGTAGAAATCCACGTGCGCGTTCTGCAAAAAGCACCATTTGCATGCAAATCTTGTGGTTTTGCAGAAAACTTCATCCGCGTCTACCAAAAGATGCATGTGCATGCTTAAAACGCGTTTTCGCACAAATGCGTGCGCGGGTGCTAAAAATAGCAGCATCGGCATGCTTAGCACGTCGTTTGGTAGAAATGCACGTGCGCGTTCTGCAAAAAGCACCATTTGCATGCACATCTTGTGGTTTTGCAGAAAACTTCATCCGCGTCTACCAAAAGATGCATGTGCATGCTTAAAACGCGTTTCGCACAAATGCGTGCGCGGGTGCTAAAAAGAGCAGCATCGGCATGCTTAGCTCGTCGTTTGGTAGAAATCCACGTGCGCGTTCTGCCAAAAGCACCATTTGCATGCACATCTTGTGGTTTTGCAGAAAACTTCATCCGCGTCTACCAAAAGATGCATGTGCATGCTTAAAACGCGTTTTCGCACAAATCCGTGCGCGGGTGCTAAAAAGAGCAGCATCGGCATGCTTAGCACGTCGTTTGGTAGAAATCCACGTGCGCGTTCTGCAAAAAGCACCATTTGCATGCACATCTTGTGGTTTTGCAGAAAACTTCATCCGCGTCTACCAAAAGATGCATGTGCATGCTTAAAACGCGTTTTCGCACAAATCCGTGCGCGGGTGCTAAAAATAGCAGCATCGGCATGCTTAGCACGTCGTTTGGTAGAAATCCACGTGCGCGTTCTGCCAAAAGCACCATTTGCATGCACATCTTGTGGTTTTGCAGAAAACTTCATCCGCGTCTACCAAAAGATGCATGTGCATGCTTAAAACGCGTTTTCGCACAAATCCGTGCGCGGGTGCTAAAAAGAGCAGCATCGGCTAGCTTAGCACATCGTTTGGTAGAAATCCACGTGCGCGTTCTGCAAAAAGCACCATTTGCATGCGCATCTTGTGGTTTTGCAGAAAACTTCATCCGCGTCTACCAAAAGATGCATGTGCATGCTTAAAACGCGTTTTCGCACAAATGCGTGCGCGGGTGCTAAAAAGAGCAGCATCGGCATGCTTAGCACGTCGTTTGGTAAGAAAATCCACGTGCGCGTTCTGCAAAAAGCACCATTTGCATGCACATCTTGTGGTTTTGCAGAAAACTTCATCCGCGTCTACCAAAAGATGCATGTGCATGCTTAAAACGCGTTTTAGCACAAATGCGTGCGCGGGTGCTAAAAATAGCAGCATCGGCATGCTTAGTACGTCGTTTGGTAGAAATCCACGTGCGCGTTCTGCAAAAAGCACCATTTGGATGCACATCTTGTGGTTTTGCAGAAAACTTCATCCGCGTCTACCAAAAGATGCATGTGCATGCTTAAAACGCGTTTTCGCACAAATGCGTGCGCGGGTGCTAAAAAGAGCAGCATCGGCATGCTTAGCACGTCGTTTGGTAGAAATCCATGTGCGCGTTCTGCCAAAAGCACCATTTGCATGCACATCTTGTGGTTTTGCAGAAAACTTCATCCGCGTCTACCAAAAGATGCATGTGCATGCTCAAAACGCGTTTTCGCACAAATCCGTGCGCGGGTGCTAAAAAGAGCAGCATCGGCATGCTTAGCACGTCGTTTGGTAGAAATCCACGTGCGCGTTCTGCAAAAAGCACCATTTGCATGCACATATTGTGGTTTTGCAGAAAACTTCATCCGCGTCTACCAAAAGATGCATGTGCATGCGTAAAACGCGTTTTCGCACAAATGCGTGCGCGAGTGCTAAAAAGAGCAGCATCGGCATGCTTAGCACGTCGTTTGGTAGAAATCCACGTGCGCGTTCTGCCAAAAGCACCATTTGCATGCACATCTTGTGGTTTTGCAGAAAACTTCATCCGCGTCTACCAAAAAATGCATGTGCATGCTTAAAACGCGTTTTCGCACAAATCCATGCGCGGGTGCTAAAAAGAGCAGCATCGGCAAGCTTAGCACGTCGTTTGGTAGAAATCCACGTGCGCGTTCTGCAAAAAGCACCATTTGCATGCACATCTTGTGGTTTTGCAGAAAACTTCATCCGCGTCTACCAAAAGATGCATGTGCATGCTTAAAACGCGTTTTCGCACAAATGCGTGCGCGGGTGCTAAAAAGAGCAGCATCGGCATGCTTAGCACGTCGTTTTGTAGAAATCCACGTGCGCGTTCTGCCAAAAGCACCATTTGCATGCACATCTTGTGGTTTTGCAGAAAACTTCATCCGCGTCTACCAAAAGATGCATGTGCATGCTTAAAACGCGTTTTCGCACAAATGCGTGCGCGGGTGCTAAAAAGAGCAGCATCGGCATGCTTAGCACGTCGTTTGGTAGAAATCCACGTGCGCGTTCTGCCAAAAGCACCATTTGCATGCACATCTTGTGGTTTTGCAGAAAACTTCATCCGCGTCTACCAAAAGATGCATGTGCATGCTTAAAACGCGTTTTCGCACAAATCCGTGCGCGGGTGCTAAAAAGAGCAGCATCGGCATGCTTAGCACGTCGTTTGGTAGAAATCCACATGCGCGTTCTGCAAAAAGCACCATTTGCATGCACATCTTGTGGTTTTGCAGAAAACTTCATCCGCGTCTACCAAAAGATGCATGTGCATGCTTAAAACGCGTTTTCGCACAAATCCGTGCGCGGGTGCTAAAAAGAGCAGCATCGGCATGCTTAGCACGTCGTTTGGTAGAAATCCACGTGCGCGTTTTGCAAAAAGCACCATTTGCATGCACATCTTGTGGTTTTGCCGAAAACTTCATCCGCGTCTACCAAAAGATGCATGTGCATGCTTAAAACGCGTTTTCGCACAAATGCGTGCGCGGGTGCTAAAAAGAGCAGCATCGGCATGCTTAGCACGTCGTTTGGTAGAAATCCACGTGCGCGTTCTGCAAAAAGCACCATTTGCATGCACATCTTGTGGTTTTGCAGAAAACTTCATCCGCGTCTACCAAAAGATGCATGTGCATGCTTAAAACGCGTTTTCGCACAAATGCGTGCGCGGGTGCTAAAAAGAGCAGCATCGGCATGCTTAGCTCGTCGTTTGGTAGAAATCCACGTGCGCGTTCTGCCAAAAGCACCATTTGCATGCACATCTTGTGGTTTTGCAGAAAACTTCATCCGCGTCTACCAAAAGATGCATGTGCATGCTTAAAACGCGTTTTCGCACAAATCCGTGCGCGGGTGCTAAAAAGAGCAGCATCGGCTAGCTTAGCACATCGTTTGGTAGAAATCCACGTGCGCGTTCTGCAAAAAGCACCATTTGCATGCACATCTTGTGGTTTTGCAGAAAACTTCATCCGCGTCTACCAAAAGATGCATGTGCATGCTTAAAACGCGTTTTCGCACGAATGCGTGCGCGGGTGCTAAAAAGAGCAGCATCGGCATGCTTAGCACGTCGTTTGGTAGAAATCCACGTGCGCGTTCTGCAAAAAGCACCATTTGCATGCACATCTTGTGGTTTTGCAGAAAACTTCATCCGCGTCTACCAAAAGATTCATGTGCATGCTTAAAACGCGTTTTCGCACAAATGCGTGCGCGGGTGCTAAAAAGAGCAGCATCGGCATGCTTAGCACGTCGTTTGGTAGAAATCCACGTGCGCGTTCTGCAAAAAGCACCATTTGCATGCACATCTTTTGGTTTTGCAGAAAACTTCATCCGCGTCTACCAAAAGATGCATGTGCATGCTTAAAAGGCGTTTTCGCACAAATGCGTGCGCGGGTGCTAAAAAGAGCAGCATCGGCATGCTTAGCACGTCGTTTGGTAGAAATCCACGTGCGCGTTCTGCAAAAAGCACCATTTGCATGCACATCTTGTGGTTTTGCAGAAAACTTCATCCGCGTCTACCAAAAGATGCATGTGCATGCTTAAAACGCGTTTTAGCACAAATGCGTGCGCGGGTGCTAAAAATAGCAGCATCGGCATGCTTAGTACGTCGTTTGGTAGAAATCCACGTGCGCGTTCTGCAAAAAGCACCATTTGCATGCACATCTTGTGGTTTTGCAGAAAACTTCATCCGCGTCTACCAAAAGATGCATGTGCATGCTTAAAACGCGTTTTCGCACAAATGCGTGCGCGGGTGCTAAAAAGAGCAGCATCGGCATGCTTAGCACGTCGTTTGGTAGAAATCCACGTGCGCGTTCTGCCAAAAGCACCATTTGCATGCACATCTTGTGGTTTTGCAGAAAACTTCATCCGCGTCTACCAAAAGATGCATGTGCATGCTTAAAACGCGTTTTCGCACAAATCCGTGCGCGGGTGCTAAAAAGAGCAGCATCGGCATGCTTAGCACGTCGTTTGGTAGAAATCCACGAGCGCGTTCTGCAAAAAGCACCATTTGCATGCACATCTTGTGGTTTTGCAGAAAACTTCATCCGCGTCTACCAAAAGATGCATGTGCATGCGTAAAACGCGTTTTCGCACAAATGCGTGCGCGAGTGCTAAAAAGAGCAGCATCGGCATGCTTAGCACGTCGTTTGGTAGAAATCCACGTGCGCGTTCTGCCAAAAGCACCATTTGCATGCACATCTTGTGGTTTTGCAGAAAACTTCATCCGCGTCTACCAAAAAATGCATGTGCATGCTTAAAACGCGTTTTCGCACAAATCCATGCGCGGGTGCTAAAAAGAGCAGCATCGGCAAGCTTAGCACGTCGTTTGGTAGAAATCCACGTGCGCGTTCTGCAAAAAGCACCATTTGCATGCACATCTTGTGGTTTTGCAGAAAACTTCATCCGCGTCTACCAAAAGATGCATGTGCATGCTTAAAACGCGTTTTCGCACAAATGCGTGCGCGGGTGCTAAAAAGAGCAGCATCGGCATGCTTAGCACGTCATTTGGTAGAAATCCACGTGCGCGTTCTGCGAAAAGCACCATTTGCATGCACAATTTGTGGTTTTGCAGAAAACTTCATCTGCGTCTACCAAAAGATGCATGTGCATGCTTAAAACGCGTTTTCGCACAAATCCGTGCGCGGGTGCTAAAAAGAGCAGCATCGGCATGCTTAGCACGTCGTTTGGTAGAAATCCACGTGCGCGTTCTGCAAGAAGCACCATTTGCATGCACATCTTGTGGTTTTGCAGAAAACTTCATCCGCGTCTACCAAAAGATGCATGTGCATGCTTAAAACGCGTTTTCGCACAAATGCGTGCGCGGGTGCTAAAAAGAGCAGCATCGGCATGCTTAGCACGTCGTTTGGTAGAAATCCACTAGCGCGTTCTGCAAAAAGCACCATTTGCATGCACATCTTGTGGTTTTGCAGAAAACTTCATCCGCGTCTACCAAAAGATGCATGTGCATGCTTAAAACGCGTTTTCGCACAAATGCGTGCGCGGGTGCTAAAAAGAGCAGCATCGGCATGCTTAGCACGTCGTTTGGTAGAAATCCACGTGCGCGTTCTGCCAAAAGCACCATTTGCATGCACATCTTGTGGTTTTGCAGAAAACTTCATCCGCGTCTACCAAAAGATGCATGTGCATGCTTAAAACGCGTTTTCGCACAAATCCGTGCGCGGGTGCTAAAAAGAGCAGCATCGGCATGCTTAGCACGTCGTTTGGTAGAAATCCACGTGCGCGTTCTGCCAAAAGCACCATTTGCATGCACATCTTGTGGTTTTGCAGAAAACTTCATCCGCGTCTACCAAAAGATGCATGTGCATGCTTAAAACGCGTTTTCGCACAAATCCGTGCGCGGGTGCTAAAAAGAGCAGCATCGGCATGCTTAGCACGTCGTTTGGTAGAAATCCAAGTGCGCGTTCTGCAAAAAGCACCATTTGCATGCACATCTTGTGGTTTTGCAGAAAACTTCATCCGCGTCTACCAAAAGATGCATGTGCATGCTTAAAACGCGTTTTCGCACAAATGCGTGTGCGGGTGCTAAAAAGAGCAGCATCGGCATGCTTAGCATGTCGTTTCGTAGGAATCCACGAGCGCGTTCTGCAAAAAGCACCATTTGCATGCACATCTTGTGGTTTTGCAGAAAACTTCATCCGCGTCTACCAAAAGATGCATGTGCATGCTTAAAACGCGTTTTCGCACAAATGCGTGCGCGGGTGCTAAAAAGAGCAGCATCGGCATGCTTAGCACGTCGTTTGGTAGAAATCCACGAGCGCGTTCTGCAAAAAGCGCCATTTGCATGCACATCTTGTGGTTTTGCAGAAAACTTCATCCGCGTCTACCAAAAGATGCATGTGCATGCTTAAAACGCGTTTTCGCACAAATGCGTGCGCGGGTGCTAAAAAGAGCAGCATCGGCATGCTTAGCACGTCGTTTGGTAGAAATCCACGTGCGCGTTCTGCCAAAAGCACCATTTGCATGCACATCTTGTGGTTTTGCAGAAAACTTCATCCGCGTCTACCAAAAGATGCATGTGCATGCTTAAAACGCGTTTTCGCACAAATCCGTGCGCGGGTGCTAAAAAGAGCAGCATCGGCATGCTTAGCACGTCGTTTGGTAGAAATCCACGTGCGCGTTCTGCAAAAAGCACCATTTGCATGCACATCTTGTGGTTTTGCAGAAAACTTCATCCCCGTCTACCAAAAGATGCATGTGCATGCTTAAAACGCGTTTTCGCACAAATGCGTGCGCGGGTGCTAAAAAGAGCAGCATCGGCATGCTTAGCACGTCGTTTGGTAGAAATCCACGAGCGCGTTCTGCAAAAAGCACCATTTGCATGCACATCTTGTGGTTTTGCAGAAAACTTCATCCGCGTCTACCAAAAGATGCATGTGCATGCTTAAAATGCGTTTTCACACAAATGCGTGCGCGGGTGCTAAAAAGAGCAGCATCGGCATGCTTAGCACGTCGTTTGGTAGAAATCCACGTGCGCGTTCTGCCAAAAGCACCATTTGCATGCACATCTTGTGGTTTTGCAGAAAACTTCATCCGCGTCTACCAAAAGATGCATGTGCATGCTTAAAACGCGTTTTCGCACAAATCCGTGCGCGGGTGCTAAAAAGAGCAGCATCGGCATGCTTAGCACGTCGTTTGGTAGAAATCCACGTGCGCGTTCTGCAAAAAGCACCATTTGCATGCACATCTTGTGGTTTTGCAGAAAACTTCATCCGCGTCTACCAAAAGATGCATGTGCATGCTTAAAACGCGTTTTCGCACAAATCCGTGCGCGGGTGCTAAAAAGAGCAGCATCGCCATGCTTAGCACGTCGTTTGGTAGAAATCCACGTGCGCGTTCTGCAAAAAGCACCATTTGCATGCACATCTTGTGGTTTTGCAGAAAACTTCATCCGCGTCTACCAAAAGATGCATGTGCATGCTTAAAACGCGTTTTCGCACAAATCCGTGCGCGGGTGCTAAAAAGAGCAGCATCGGCATGCTTAGCACGTCGTTTGGTAGAAATCCACGTGCGCGTTCTGCCAAAAGCACCATTTGCATGCACATCTTGTGGTTTTGCAGAAAACTTCATCCGCGTCTACCAAAAGATGCATGTGCATGCTTAAAACGCGTTTTCGCACAAATCCGTGCGCGGGTGCTAAAAAGAGCAGCATCGGCATGCTTAGCACGTCGTTTGGTAGAAATCCAAGTGCGCGTTCTGCAAAAAGCACCATTTGCATGCACATCTTGTGGTTTTGCAGAAAACTTCATCCGCGTCTACCAAAAGATGCATGTGCATGCTTAAAACGCGTTTTCGCACAAATGCGTGTGCGGGTGCTAAAAAGAGCAGCATCGGCATGCTTAGCACGTCGTTTGGTAGGAATGCACGAGCGCGTTCTGCAAAAAGCACCATTTGCATGCACATCTTGTGGTTTTGCAGAAAACTTCATCCGCGTCTACCAAAAGATGCATGTGCATGCTTAAAACGCGTTTTCGCACAAATCTGCGCGGGTGCTAAAAAGAGCAGCATCGCCATGCTTAGCACGTCGTTTGGTAGAAATCCACGTGCGCGTTCTGCAAAAAGCACCATTTGCATGCACATCTTGTGGTTTTGCAGAAAACTTCATCCGCGTCTACCAAAAGATGCATGTGCATGCTTAAAACGCGTTTTCGCACAAATGCGTGCGCGGGTGCTAAAAAGAGCAGCATCGGCATGTTTAGCACGTCGTTTGGTAGAAATCCACGTGCGCGTTCTGCCAAAAGCACCATTTGCATGCACATCTTCTGGTTTTGCAGAAAACTTCATCCGCGTCTACCAAAAGATGCATGTGCATGCTTAAAACGCGTTTTCGCACAAATCCGTGCGCGGGTGCTAAAAAGAGCAGCATCGGCATGCTTAGCACGTCGTTTGGTAGAAATCCACGTGCGCGTTCTGCAAAAAGCACCATTTGCATGCACATCTTGTGGTTTTGCAGAAAACTTCATCCGCGTCTACCAAAAGATGCATGTGCATGCTTAAAACGCGTTTTCGCACAAATGCGTGCGCGGGTGCTAAAAAGAGCAGCATCGGCATGCTTAGCACGTCGTTTGGTAGAAATCCACGTGCGCGTTCTGCCAAAAGCACCATTTGCATGCACATCTTGTGGTTTTGCAGAAAACTTCATCCGCGTCTACCAAAAGATGCATGTGCATGCTTAAAACGCGTTTTCGCACAAATCCGTGCGCGGGTGCTAAAAAGAGCAGCATCGCCATGCTTAGCACGTCGTTTGGTAGAAATCCACGTGCGCGTTCTGCAAAAAGCACCATTTGCATGCACATCTTGTGGTTTTGCAGAAAACTTCATCCGCGTCTACCAAAAGATGCATGTGCGTGCTTAAAACGCGTTTTCGCACAAATCCGTGCGCGGGTGCTAAAAAGAGCAGCATCGGCATGCTTAGCACGTCGTTTGGTAGAAATCCACGTGCGCGTTCTGCCAAAAGCACCATTTGCATGCACATCTTGTGGTTTTGCAGAAAACTTCATCCGCGTCTACCAAAAGATGCATGTGCATGCTTAAAACGCGTTTTCGCACAAATCCGTGCGCGGGTGCTAAAAAGAGCAGCATCGGCATGCTTAGCACGTCGTTTGGTAGAAATCCAAGTGCGCGTTCTGCAAAAAGCACCATTTGCATGCACATCTTGTGGTTTTGCAGAAAACTTCATCCGCGTCTACCAAAAGATGCATGTGCATGCTTAAAACGCGTTTTCGCACAAATGCGTGTGCGGGTGCTAAAAAGAGCAGCATCGGCATGCTTAGCACGTCGTTTGGTAGGAATCCACGAGCGCGTTCTGCAAAAAGCACCATTTGCATGCACATCTTGTGGTTTTGCAGAAAACTTCATCCGCGTCTACCAAAAGATGCATGTGCATGCTTAAAACGCGTTTTCGCACAAATGCGTGCGCGGGTGCTAAAAAGAGCAGCATCGGCATGCTTAGCACGTCGTTTGGTAGAAATCCACGAGCGCGTTCTGCAAAAAGCACCATTTGCATGCACATCTTGTGGTTTTCCAGAAAACTTCATCCGCGTCTACCAAAAGATGCATGTGCATGCTTAAAACGCGTTTTCGCACAAATGCGTGCGCGGGTGCTAAAAAGAGCAGCATCGGCATGTTTAGCACGTCGTTTGGTAGAAATCCACGTGCGCGTTCTGCCAAAAGCACCATTTGCATGCACATCTTGTGGTTTTGCAGAAAACTTCATCCGCGTCTACCAAAAGATGCATGTGCATGCTTAAAACGCGTTTTCGCACAAATCCGTGCGCGGGTGCTAAAAAGAGCAGCATCGGCATGCTTAGCACGTCGTTTGGTAGAAATCCACGTGCGCGTTCTGCAAAAAGCACCATTTGCATGCACATCTTGTGGTTTTGCAGAAAACTTCATCCGCGTCTACCAAAAGATGCATGTGCATGCTTAAAACGCGTTTTCGCACAAATGCGTGCGCGGGTGCTAAAAAGAGCAGCATCGGCATGCTTAGCACGTCGTTTGGTAGAAATCCACGAGCGCGTTCTGCAAAAAGCACCATTTGCATGCACATCTTGTGGTTTTGCAGAAAACTTCATCCGCGTCTACCAAAAGATGCATGTGCATGCTTAAAACGCGTTTTCGCACAAATCCGTGCGCGGGTGCTAAAAAGAGCAGCATCGCCATGCTTAGCACGTCGTTTGGTAGAAATCCACGTGCGCGTTCTGCAAAAAGCACCATTTGCATGCACATCTTGTGGTTTTGCAGAAAACTTCATCCGCGTCTACCAAAAGATGCATGTGCATGCTTAAAACGCGTTTTCGCACAAATCCGTGCGCGGGTGCTAAAAAGAGCAGCATCGGCATGCTTAGCACGTCGTTTGGTAGAAATCCAAGTGCGCGTTCTGCAAAAAGCACCATTTGCATGCACATCTTGTGGTTTTGCAGAAAACTTCATCCGCGTCTACCAAAAGATGCATGTGCATGCTTAAAACGCGTTTTCGCACAAATGCGTGTGCGGGTGCTAAAAAGAGCAGCATCGGCATGCTTAGCACGTCGTTTGGTAGGAATCCACGAGCGCGTTCTGCAAAAAGCACCATTTGCATGCACATCTTGTGGTTTTGCAGAAAACTTCATCCGCGTCTACCAAAAGATGCATGTGCATGCTTAAAACGCGTTTTCGCACAAATGCGTGCGCGGGTGCTAAAAAGAGCAGCATCGGCATGCTTAGCACGTCGTTTGGTAGAAATCCACGAGCGCGTTCTGCAAAAAGCACCATTTGCATGCACATCTTGTGGTTTTCCAGAAAACTTCATCCGCGTCTACCAAAAGATGCATGTGCATGCTTAAAACGCGTTTTCGCACAAATGCGTGCGCGGGTGCTAAAAAGAGCAGCATCGGCATGTTTAGCACGTCGTTTGGTAGAAATCCACGTGCGCGTTCTGCCAAAAGCACCATTTGCATGCACATCTTGTGGTTTTGCAGAAAACTTCATCCGCGTCTACCAAAAGATGCATGTGCATGCTTAAAACGCGTTTTCGCACAAATCCGTGCGCGGGTGCTAAAAAGAGCAGCATCGGCATGCTTAGCACGTCGTTTGGTAGAAATCCACGTGCGCGTTCTGCAAAAAGCACCATTTGCATGCACATCTTGTGGTTTTGCAGAAAACTTCATCCGCGTCTACCAAAAGATGCATGTGCATGCTTAAAACGCGTTTTCGCACAAATGCGTGCGCGGGTGCTAAAAAGAGCAGCATCGGCATGCTTAGCACGTCGTTTGGTAGAAATCCACGAGCGCGTTCTGCAAAAAGCACCATTTGCATGCACATCTTGTGGTTTTGCAGAAAACTTCATCCGCGTCTACCAAAAGATGCATGTGCATGCTTAAAACGCGTTTTCGCACAAATCCGTGCGCGGGTGCTAAAAAGAGCAGCATCGCCATGCTTAGCACGTCGTTTGGTAGAAATCCACGTGCGCGTTCTGCAAAAAGCACCATTTGCATGCACATCTTGTGGTTTTGCAGAAAACTTCATCCGCGTCTACCAAAAGATGCATGTGCATGCTTAAAACGCGTTTTCGCACAAATCCGTGCGCGGGTGCTAAAAAGAGCAGCATCGGCATGCTTAGCACGTCGTTTGGTAGAAATCCACGTGCGCGTTCTGCCAAAAGCACCATTTGCATGCACATCTTGTGGTTTTGCAGAAAACTTCATCCGCGTCTACCAAAAGATGCATGTGCATGCTTAAAACGCGTTTTCGCACAAATCCGTGCGCGGGTGCTAAAAAGAGCAGCATCGGCATGCTTAGCACGTCGTTTGGTAGAAATCCAAGTGCGCGTTCTGCAAAAAGCACCATTTGCATGCACATCTTGTGGTTTTGCAGAAAACTTCATCCGCGTCTACCAAAAGATGCATGTGCATGCTTAAAACGCGTTTTCGCACAAATCCGTGCGCGGGTGCTAAAAAGAGCAGCATCGGCATGCTTAGCACGTCGTTTGGTAGAAATCCACGTGCGCGTTCTGCAAAAAGCACCATTTGCATGCACATCTTGTGGTTTTGCAGAAAACTTCATCCGCGTCTACCAAAAGATGCATGTGCATGCTTAAAACGCGTTTTCGCACAAATGCGTGCGCGGGTGCTAAAAAGAGCAGCATCGGCATGCTTAGCACGTCGTTTGGTAGAAATCCACGAGCGCGTTCTGCAAAAAGCACCATTTGCATGCACATTTTGTGGTTTTGCAGAAAACTTCATCCGCGTCTACCAAAAGATGCATGTGCATGCTTAAAACGCGTTTTCACACAAATGCGTGCGCGGGTGCTAAAAAGAGCAGCATCGGCATGCTTAGCACGTCGTTTGGTAGAAATCCACGTGCGCGTTCTGCCAAAAGCACCATTTGCATGCACATCTTGTGGTTTTGCAGAAAACTTCATCCGCGTCTACCAAAAGATGCATGTGCATGCTTAAAACGCGTTTTCGCACAAATCCGTGCGCGGGTGCTAAAAAGAGCAGCATCGGCATGCTTAGCACGTCGTTTGGTAGAAATCCACGTGCGCGTTCTGCAAAAAGCACCATTTGCATGCACATCTTGTGGTTTTGCAGAAAACTTCATCCGCGTCTACCAAAAGATGCATGTGCATGCTTAAAACGCGTTTTCGCACAAATGCGTGCGCGGGTGCTAAAAAGAGCAGCATCGGCATGCTTAGCACGTCGTTTGGTAGAAATCCACGTGCGCGTTCTGCAAAAAGCACCATTTGCATGCACATCTTGTGGTTTTGCAGAAAACTTCATCCGCGTCTACCAAAAGATGCATGTGCATGCTTAAAACGCGTTTTCGCACAAATCCGTGCGCGGGTGCTAAAAAGAGCAGCATCGCCATGCTTAGCACGTCGTTTGGTAGAAATCCACGTGCGCGTTCTGCAAAAAGCACTATTTGCATGCACATCTTGGGGTTTTGCAGAAAACTTCATCCGCGTCTACCAAAAGATGCATGTGCATGCTTAAAACGCGTTTTCGCACAAATCCGTGCGCGGGTGCTAAAAAGAGCAGCATCGCCATGCTTAGCACGTCGTTTGGTAGAAATCCACGTGCGCGTTCTGCAAAAAGCACCATTTGCATGCACATCTTGTGGTTTTGCAGAAAACTTCATCCGCGTCTACCAAAAGATGCATGTGCATGCTTAAAACGCGTTTTCGCACAAATGCGTGCGCGGGTGCTAAAAAGAGCAGCATCGGCATGTTTAGCACGTCGTTTGGTAGAAATCCACGTGCGCGTTCTGCCAAAAGCACCATTTGCATGCACATCTTCTGGTTTTGCAGAAAACTTCATCCGCGTCTACCAAAAGATGCATGTGCATGCTTAAAACGCGTTTTCGCACAAATGCGTGCGCGGGTGCTAAAAAGAGCAGCATCGGCATGCTTAGCACGTCGTTTGGTAGAAATCCACGTGCGCGTTCTGCCAAAAGCACCATTTGCATGCACATCTTGTGGTTTTGCAGAAAACTTCATCCGCGTCTACCAAAAGATGCATGTGCATGCTTAAAACGCGTTTTCGCACAAATCCGTGCGCGGGTGCTAAAAAGAGCAGCATCGGCATGCTTAGCACGTCGTTTGGTAGAAATCCACGTGCGCGTTCTGCAAAAAGCACCATTTGCATGCACATCTTGTGGTTTTGCAGAAAACCTCATCCGCGTCTACCAAAAGATGCATGTGCATGCTTAAAACGCGTTTTCGCACAAATCCGTGCGCGGGTGCTAAAAAGAGCAGCATCGCCATGCTTAGCACGTCGTTTGGTAGAAATCCACGTGCGCGTTCTGCAAAAAGCACCATTTGCATGCACATCTTGTGGTTTTGCAGAAAACTTCATCCGCGTCTACCAAAAGATGCATGTGCATGCTTAAAACGCGTTTTCGCACAAATCCGTGCGCGGGTGCTAAAAAGAGCAGCATCGGCATGCTTAGCACGTCGTTTGGTAGAAATCCACGTGCGCGTTCTGCCAAAAGCACCATTTGCATGCACATCTTGTGGTTTTGCAGAAAACTTCATCCGCGTCTACCAAAAGATGCATGTGCATGCTTAAAACGCGTTTTCGCACAAATCCGTGCGCGGGTGCTAAAAAGAGCAGCATCGGCATGCTTAGCACGTCGTTTGGTAGAAATCCAAGTGCGCGTTCTGCAAAAAGCACCATTTGCATGCACATCTTGTGGTTTTGCGGAAAACTTCATCCGCGTCTACCAAAAGATGCATGTGCATGCTTAAAACGCGTTTTCGCACAAATGCGTGTGCGGGTGCTAAAAAGAGCAGCATCGGCATGCTTAGCACGTCGTTTGGTAGGAATCCACGAGCGCGTTCTGCAAAAAGCACCATTTGCATGCACATCTTGTGGTTTTGCAGAAAACTTCATCCGCGTCTACCAAAAGATGCATGTGCATGCTTAAAACGCGTTTTCGCACAAATGCGTGCGCGGGTGCTAAAAAGAGCAGCATCGGCATGCTTAGCACGTCGTTTGGTAGAAATCCACGAGCGCGTTCTGCAAAAAGCACCATTTGCATGCACATCTTGTGGTTTTCCAGAAAACTTCATCCGCGTCTACCAAAAGATGCATGTGCATGCTTAAAACGCGTTTTCGCACAAATGCGTGCGCGGGTGCTAAAAAGAGCAGCATCGGCATGTTTAGCCCGTCGTTTGGTAGAAATCCACGTGCGCGTTCTGCCAAAAGCACCATTTGCATGCACATCTTGTGGTTTTGCAGAAAACTTCATCCGCGTCTACCAAAAGATGCATGTGCATGCTTAAAACGCGTTTTCGCACAAATCCGTGCGCGGGTGCTAAAAAGAGCAGCATCGGCATGCTTAGCACGTCGTTTGGTAGAAATCCACGTGCGCGTTCTGCAAAAAGCACCATTTGCATGCACATCTTGTGGTTTTGCAGAAAACTTCATCCGCGTCTACCAAAAGATGCATGTGCATGCTTAAAACGCGTTTTCGCACAAATGCGTGCGCGGGTGCTAAAAAGAGCAGCATCGGCATGCTTAGCACGTCGTTTGGTAGAAATCCACGAGCGCGTTCTGCAAAAAGCACCATTTGCATGCACATTTTGTGGTTTTGCAGAAAACTTCATCCGCGTCTACCAAAAGATGCATGTGCATGCTTAAAACGCGTTTTCACACAAATGCGTGCGCGGGTGCTAAAAAGAGCAGCATCGGCATGCTTAGCACGTCGTTTGGTAGAAATCCACGTGCGCGTTCTGCCAAAAGCACCATTTGCATGCACATCTTGTGGTTTTGCAGAAAACTTCATCCGCGTCTACCAAAAGATGCATGTGCATGCTTAAAACGCGTTTTCGCACAAATCCGTGCGCGGGTGCTAAAAAGAGCAGCATCGGCATGCTTAGCACGTCGTTTGGTAGAAATCCACGTGCGCGTTCTGCAAAAAGCACCATTTGCATGCACATCTTGTGGTTTTGCAGAAAACTTCATCCGCGTCTACCAAAAGATGCATGTGCATGCTTAAAACGCGTTTTCGCACAAATGCGTGCGCGGGTGCTAAAAAGAGCAGCATCGGCATGCTTAGCACGTCGTTTGGTAGAAATCCACGTGCGCGTTCTGCCAAAAGCACCATTTGCATGCACATCTTGTGGTTTTGCAGAAAACTTCATCCGCGTCTACCAAAAGATGCATGTGCATGCTTAAAACGCGTTTTCGCACAAATGCGTGCGCGGGTGCTAAAAAGAGCAGCATCGGCATGCTTAGCACGTCGTTTGGTAGAAATCCACGTGCGCGTTCTGCCAAAAGCACCATTTGCATGCACATCTTGTGGTTTTGCAGAAAACTTCATCCGCGTCTACCAAAAGATGCATGTGCATGCTTAAAACGCGTTTTCGCACAAATCCGTGCGCGGGTGCTAAAAAGAGCAGCATCGGCATGCTTAGCACGTCGTTTGGTAGAAATCCACGTGCGCGTTCTGCAAAAAGCACCATTGCATGCACATCTTGTGGTTTTGCAGAAAACTTCATCCGCGTCTACCAAAAGATGCATGTGCATGCTTAAAACGCGTTTTCGCACAAATGCGTGCGCGGGTGCTAAAAAGAGCAGCATCGGCATGCTTAGCACGTCGTTTGGTAGAAATCCACGTGCGCGTTCTGCCAAAAGCACCATTTGCATGCACATCTTGTGGTTTTGCAGAAAACTTCATCCGCGTCTACCAAAAGATGCATGTGCATGCTTAAAACGCGTTTTCGCACAAATCCGTGCGCGGGTGCTAAAAAGAGCAGCATCGGCATGCTTAGCACGTCGTTTGGTAGAAATCCACGTGCGCGTTCTGCAAAAAGCACCATTTGCATGCACATCTTGTGGTTTTGCAGAAAACTTCATCCGCGTCTACCAAAAGATGCATGTGCATGCTTAAAACGCGTTTTCGCACAAATGCGTGCGCGGGTGCTAAAAAGAGCAGCATCGGCATGCTTAGCACGTCGTTTGGTAGAAATCCACGAGCGCGTTCTGCAAAAAGCACCATTTGCATGCACATCTTGTGGTTTTGCAGAAAACTTCATCCGCGTCTACCAAAAGATGCATGTGCATGCTTAAAACGCGTTTTCGCACAAATGCGTGCGCGGGTGCTAAAAAGAGCAGCATCGGCATGCTTAGCACGTCGTTTGGTAGAAATCCACGTGCGCGTTCTGCCAAAAGCACCATTTGCATGCACATCTTGTGGTTTTGCAGAAAACTTCATCCGCGTCTACCAAAAGATGCATGTGCATGCGTAAAACGCGTTTTCGTACAAATGCGTGCGCGGGTGCTAAAAAGAGCAGCATCGGCATGCTTAGCACGTCGTTTGGTAGAAATCCACGAGCGCGTTCTGCAAAAAGCACCATTTGCATGCACATCTTGTGGTTTTGCAGAAAACTTAATCCGCGTCTACCAAAAGATGCATGTGCATGCTTAAAACGCGTTTTCGCACAAATGCGTGCGCGGGTGCTAAAAATAGCAGCATCGGCATGCTTAGCACGTCGTTTGGTAGATATCCACGTGCGCGTTCTGCAAAAAGCACCATTTGCATGCACATCTTGTGGTTTTGCAGAAAACTTCATCCGCGTCTACCAGAAGATGCATGTGCATGCTTAAAACGCGTTTTCGCACAAATGCGTGCGCGGGTGCTAAAAAGAGCAGCATCGGCATGCTTAGCACGTTGTTTGGTAGAAATCCACGTGCGCGTTCTGCCAAAAGCACCATTTGCATGCACATCTTGTGGTTTTGCAGAAAACTTCATCCGCGTCTACCAAAAGATGCATGAGCATGCTTAAAACGCGTTTTCGCACAAATCCGTGCGCGGGTGCTAAAAAGAGCAGCATCGGCATGCTTAGCACGTCGTTTGGTAGAAATCCACGTGCGCGTTCTGCAAAAAGCACCATTTGCATGCACATCTTGTGGTTTTGCAGAAAACTTCATCCGCGTCTACCAAAAGATGCATGTGCATGCTTAAAACGCGTTTTCGCACAAATGCGTGCGCGGGTGCTAAAAAGAGCAGCATCGGCATGCTTAGCACGTCGTTTGGTAGAAATCCACGTGCGCGTTCTGCCAAAAGCACCATTTGCATGCACATCTTGTGGTTTTGCAGAAAACTTCATCCGCGTCTACCAAAAGATGCATGTGCATGCTTAAAACGCGTTTTCGCACAAATCCGTGCGCGGGTGCTAAAAAGAGCAGCATCGGCATGCTTAGCACGTCGTTTGGTAGAAATCCACGTGCGCGTTCTGCAAAAAGCACCATTTGCATGCACATCTTGTGGTTTTGCAGAAAACCTTATCCGCGTCTAGCAAAAGATGCATGTGCATGCTTAAAACGCGTTTTCGCACAAATGCGTGCGCGGGTGCTAAAAAGAGCAGCATCGGCATGCTTAGCACGTCGTTTGGTAGAAATCCACGAGCGCGTTCTGCAAAAAGCACCATTTGCATGCAAATCTTGTGGTTTTGCAGAAAACTTCATCCGCGTCTACCAAAAGATGCATGTGCATGCTTAAAACGCGTTTTCGCACAAATGCGTGCGCGGGTGCTAAAAAGAGCAGCATCGGCATGCTTAGCACGTCGTTTGGTAGAAATCCACGTGCGCGTTCTGCCAAAAGCACCATTTGCATGCACATCTTGTGGTTTTGCAGAAAACTTCATCCGCGTCTACCAAAAGATGCATGTGCATGCTTAAAACGCGTTTTCGCACAAATCCGTGCGCGGGTGCTAAAAAGAGCAGCATCGGCATGCTTAGCACGTCGTTTGGTAGAAATCCACGTGCGCGTTCTGCAAAAAGCACCATTTGCATGCACATCTTGTGGTTTTGCAGAAAACTTCATCCGCGTCTACCAAAAGATGCATGTGCATGCTTAAAACGCGTTTTCGCACAAATGCGTGCGCGGGTGCTAAAAAGAGCAGCATCGGCATGCTTAGCACGTCGTTTGGTAGAAATCCACGTGCGCGTTCTGCCAAAAGCACCATTTGCATGCACATCTTGTGGTTTTGCAGAAAACTTCATCCGCGTCTACCAAAAGATGCATGTGCATGCTTAAAACGCGTTTTCGCACAAATCCGTGCGCGGGTGCTAAAAAGAGCAGCATCGGCATGCTTAGCACGTCGTTTGGTAGAAATCCACGTGCGCGTTCTGCAAAAAGCACCATTTGCATGCACATCTTGTGGTTTTGCAGAAAACTTCATCCGCGTCTACCAAAAGATGCATGTGCATGCTTAAAACGCGTTTTCGCACAAATGCGTGCGCGGGTGCTAAAAAGAGCACCATCGGCATGCTTAGCACGCTGTTTGGTAGAAATCCACGTGCGCGTTCTGCAAAAAGCACCATTTGCATGCACATCTTGTGGTTTTGCAGAAAACTTCATCCGCGTCTACCAAAAGATGCATGTGCATGCTTAAAACGCGTTTTCGCACAAATGCGTGCGCGGGTGCTAAAAAGAGCAGCATCGGCATGCTTAGCACGTCGTTTGGTAGAAATCCACGTGCGCGTTCTGCAAAAAGCACCATTTGCATGCACATCTTGTGGTTTTGCAGAAAACTTCATCCGCGTCTACCAAAAGATGCATGTGCATGCCTAAAACGCGTTTTCGCACAAATGCGTGCGCGGGTGCTAAAAATAGCAGCATCGGCATGCTTAGCACGTCGTTTGGTAGAAATCCACGTGCGCGTTCTGCAAAAAGCACCATTTGCATGCACATCTTGTGCTTTTGCAGAAAACTTCATCCGCGTCTACCAAAAGATGCATGTGCATGCTTAAAACGCGTTTTCGCACAAATGCGTGCGCGGGTGCTAAAAAGAGCAGCATCGGCATGCTTAGCACGTCGTTTGGTAGAAATCTACGTGCGCGTTCTGCCAAAAGCACCATTTGCATGCACATCTTGTGGTTTTGCAGAAAACTTCATCCGCGTCTACCAAAAGATGCATGTGTATGCTTAAAACGCGTTTTCGCACAAATCCGTGCGCGGGTGCTAAAAAGAGCAGCATCGGCATGCTTAGCACGTCGTTTGGTAGAAATCCACGTGCGCGTTCTGCAAAAAGCAAAAGTTGCATGCACATCTTGTGGTTTTGCAGAAAACTTCATCCGCGTCTACCAAAAGATGCATGTGCATGCTTAAAACGCGTTTTCGCACAAATGCGTGCGCGGGTGCTAAAAAGAGCAGCATCGGCATGCTTAGCACGTCGTTTGGTAGAAATCCACGTGCGCGTTCTGCAAAAAGCACCATTTGCATGCACATCTTGTGGTTTTGCAGAAAACTTCATCCGCGTCTACCAAAAGATGCATGTGCATGCTTAAAACGCGTTTTCGCACAAATGCGTGCGCGGGTGCTAAAAAGAGCAGCATCGGCATGCTTAGCACGTCGTTTGGTAGAAATCCACGTGCGCGTTCTGCCAAAAGCACCATTTGCATGCACATCTTGTGGTTTTGCAGAAAACTTCATCCGCGTCTACCAAAAGATGCATGTGCATGCTTAAAACGCGTTTTCGCACAAATCCGTGCGCGGGTGCTAAAAAGAGCAGCATCGGCAAGCTTAGCACATCGTTTGGTAGAAATCCACGTGCGCGTTCTGCAAAAAGCACCATTTGCATGCACATCTTGTGGTTTTGCAGAAAACTTCATCCGCGTCTACCAAAAGATGCATGTGCATGCTTAAAACGCGTTTTCGCACAAATGCGTGCGCGGGTGCTAAAAAGAGCAGCATCGGCATGCTTAGCACTTCGTTTGGTAGAAATCCACGTGCGCGTTCTGCCAAAAGCACCATTCGCATGCACATCTTGTGGTTTTGCAGAAAACTTCATCCGCGTCTACCAAAAGATGCATGTGCATGCTTAAAACGCGTTTTCGCACAAATCCGTGCGCGGGTGCTAAAAAGAGCAGCATCGGCATGCTTAGCACGTCGTTTGGTAGAAATCCACGTGCGCGTTCTGCAAAAAGCACCATTTGCATGCACATCTTGTGGTTTTGCAGAAAACCTTATCCGCGTCTACCAAAAGATGCATGTGCATGCTTAAAACGCGTTTTCGCACAAATGCGTGCGCGGGTGCTAAAAAGAGCAGCATCGGCATGCTTAGCACGTCGTTTGGTAGAAATCCACGAGCGCGTTCTGCAAAAAGCACCATTTGCATGCACATCTTGCGGTTTTGCAGAAAACTTCATCCGCGTCTACCAAAAGATGCATGTGCATGCTTAAAACGCGTTTTCGCACAAATGCGTGCGCGGGTGCTAAAAAGAGCAGCATCGGCATGCTTAGCACGTCGTTTGGTAGAAATCCACGTGCGCGTGCTGCCAAAAGCACCATTTGCATGCACATCTTGTGGTTTTGCAGAAAACTTCATCCGCGTCTACCAAAAGATGCATGTGCATGCTTAAAACGCGTTTTCGCACAAATCCGTGCGCGGGTGCTAAAAAGAGCAGCATCGGCATGCTTAGCACGTCGTTTGGTAGAAATCCACGTGCGCGTTCTGCAAAAAGCACCATTTGCATGCACATCTTGTGGTTTTGCAGAAAACTTCATCCGCGTCTACCAAAAGATGCATGTGCATGCTTAAAACGCGTTTTCGCACAAATGCGTGCGCGGGTGCTAAAAAGAGCAGCATCGGCATGCTTAGCACGTCGTTTGGTAGAAATCCACGTGCGCGTTCTGCCAAAAGCACCATTTGCATGCACATCTTGTGGTTTTGCAGAAAACTTCATCCGCGTCTACCAAAAGATGCATGTGCATGCTTAAAACGCGTTTTCGCACAAATCCGTGCGCGGGTGCTAAAAAGAGCAGCATCGGCATGCTTAGCACGTCGTTTGGTAGAAATCCACGTGCGCGTTCTGCAAAAAGCACCATTTGCATGCACATCTTGTGGTTTTGCAGAAAACTTCATCCGCGTCTACCAAAAGATGCATGTGCATGCTTAAAACGCGTTTTCGCACAAATGCGTGCGCGGGTGCTAAAAAGAGCACCATCGGCATGCTTAGCACGTTGTTTGGTAGAAATCCACGTGCGCGTTCTGCAAAAAGCACCATTTGCATGCACATCTTGTGGTTTTGCAGAAAACTTCATCCGCGTCTACCAAAAGATGCATGTGCATGCTTAAAACGCGTTTTCGCACAAATGCGTGCGCGGGTGCTAAAAAGAGCAGCATCGGCATGCTTAGCACTTCGTTTGGTAGAAATCCACGTGCGCGTTCTGCAAAAAGCACCATTTGCATGCACATCTTGTGGTTTTGCAGAAAACTTCATCCGCGTCTACCAAAAGATGCATGTGCATGCCTAAAACGCGTTTTCGCACAAATGCGTGCGCGGGTGCTAAAAATAGCAGCATCGGCATGCTTAGCACGTCGTTTGGTAGAAATCCACGTGCGCGTTCTGCAAAAAGCACCATTTGCATGCACATCTTGTGGTTTTGCAGAAAACTTCATCCGCGTCTACCAAAAGATGCATGTGCATGCTTAAAACGCGTTTTCGCACAAATGCGTGCGCGGGTGCTAAAAAGAGCAGCATCGGCATGCTTAGCACGTCGTTTGGTAGAAATCTACGTGCGCGTTCTGCCAAAAGCACCATTTGCATGCACATCTTGTGGTTTTGCAGAAAACTTCATCCGCGTCTACCAAAAGATGCATGTGTATGCTTAAAACGCGTTTTCGCACAAATCCGTGCGCGGGTGCTAAAAAGAGCAGCATCGGCATGCTTAGCACGTCGTTTGGTAGAAATCCACGTGCGCGTTCTGCAAAAAGCACCATTTGCATGCACATCTTGTGGTTTTGCAGAAAACTTCATCCGCGTCTACCAAAAGATGCATGTGCATGCTTAAAACGCGTTTTCGCACAAATGCGTGCGCGGGTGCTAAAAAGAGCAGCATCGGCATGCTTAGCACGTCGTTTGGTAGAAATCCACGTGCGCGTTCTGCCAAAAGCACCATTTGCATGCACATCTTGTGGTTTTGCAGAAAACTTCATCCGCGTCTACCAAAAGATGCATGTGCATGCTTAAAACGCGTTTTCGCACAAATCCGTGCGCGGGTGCTAAAAAGAGCAGCATCGGCAAGCTTAGCACATCGTTTGGTAGAAATCCACGTGCGCGTTCTGCAAAAAGCACCATTTGCATGCACATCTTGTGGTTTTGCAGAAAACTTCATCCGCGTCTACCAAAAGATGCATGTGCATGCTTAAAACGCGTTTTCGCACAAATGCGTGCGCGGGTGCTAAAAAGAGCAGCATCGGCATGCTTAGCACGTCGTTTGGTAGAAATCCACGTGCGCGTTCTGCAAAAAGCACCATTTGCATGCACATCTTGTGGTTTTGCAGAAAACTTCATCCGCGTCTACCAAAAGATGCATGTGCATGCTTAAAACGCGTTTTCGCACAAACGCGTGCGCGGGTGCTAAAAAGAGCAGCATCGGCATGCTTAGCACGTCGTTTGGTAGAAATCCACGTGCGCGTTCTGCCAAAAGCACCATTTGCATGCACATCTTGTGGTTTTGCAGAAAACTTCATCCGCGTCTACCAAAAGATGCATGTGCATGCTTAAAACGCGTTTTCGCACAAATCCGTGCGCGGGTGCTAAAAAGAGCAGCATCGGCATGCTTAGGAAGTCGTTTGGTAGAAATCCACGTGCGCGCTCTGCAAAAAGCACCATTTGCATGCACATCTTGTGGTTTTGCAGAAAACTTCATCCGCGTCTACCAAAAGATGCATGTGCATGCTTAAAACGCGTTTTCGCACAAATGCGTGCGCGGGTGCTAAAAAGAGCAGCATCGGCATGCTTAGCACGTCGTTTGGTAGAAATCCACGAGCGCGTTCTGCAAAAAGCACCATTTGCATGCACATCTTGTGGTTTTGCAGAAAACTTCATCCGCGTCTACCAAAAGATGCATGTGCATGCTTAAAACGCGTTTTCGCACAAATGCGTGCGCGGGTGCTAAAAAGAGCAGCATCAGCATGCTTAGCACGTCGTTTGGTAGAAATCCACGTGCGCGTTCTGCAAAAAGCACCATTTGCATGCACATCTTGTGGTTTTGCAGAAAACTTCATCCGCGTCTACCAAAAGATGCATGTGCATGCTTAAAACGCGTTTTCGCACAAATGCGTGCGCGGGTGCTAAAAAGAGCAGCATCGGCATGCTTAGCACGTCGTTTGGTAGAAATCCACGAGCGCGTTCTGCAAAAAGCACCATTTGCATGCACATCTTGTGGTTTTGCAGAAAACTTCATCCGCGTCTACCAAAAGATGCATGTGCATGCTTAAAACGCGTTTTCGCACAAATGCGTGCGCGGGTGCTAAAAAGAGCAGCATCGGCATGCTTAGCACGTCGTTTGGTAGAAATCCACGTGCGCGTTCTGCAAAAAGCACCATTTGCATGCACATCTTGTGGTTTTGCAGAAAACTTCATCCGCGTCTACCAAAAGATGCATGTGCATGCTTAAAACGCGTTTTCGCACAAATGCGTGCGCGGGTGCTAAAAATAGCAGCATCGGCATGCTTAGCACGTCGTTTGGTAGAAATCCACGTGCGCGTTCTGCAAAAAGCACCATTTGCATGCACATCTTGTGGTTTTGCAGAAAACTTCATCCGCGTCTACCAAAAGATGCATGTGCATGCTTAAAACGCGTTTTCGCACAAATGCGTGCGCGGGTGCTAAAAAGAGCAGCATCGGCATGCTTAGAACGTCGTTTGGTAGAAATCTACGTGCGCGTTCTGCCAAAAGCACCATTTGCATGCACATCTTGTGGTTTTGCAGAAAACTTCATCCGCGTCTACCAAAAGATGCGTGTGCATGCTTAAAACGCGTTTTCGCACAAATGCGTGCGCGGGTGCTAAAAAGAGCAGCATCGGCATGCTTAGCACGTCGTTTGGTAGAAATCCACGTGCGCGTTCTGCAAAAAGCACCATTTGCATGCACATCTTGTGATTTTGCAGAAAACTTCATCCGCGTCTACCAAAAGATGCATGTGCATGCTTAAAACGCGTTTTCGCACAAATGCGTGCGCGGGTGCTAAAAAGAGCAGCATCGGCATGCTTAGCACGTCGTTTGGTAGAAATCCACGTGCGCGTTCTGCAAAAAGCACCATTTGCATGCACATCTTGTGGTTTTGCAGAAAACATCATCCGCGTCTACCAAAAGATGCATGTGCATGCTTAAAACGCGTTTTCGCACAAATGCGTGCGCGGGTGCTAAAAAGAGCAGCATCGGCATGCTTAGCACGTCGTTTAGTAGAAATCCACGTGCGCGTTCTGCAAAAAGCACCATTTGCATGCACATCTTGTGGTTTTGCAGAAAACTTCATCCGCGTCTACCAAAAGATGCATGTGCATGCTTAAAACGCGTTTTCGCACAAATGCGTGCGCGGGTGCTAAAAAGAGCAGCATCGGCATGCTTAGCACGTCGTTTGGTAGAAATCCACGTGCGCGTTCTGCCAAAAGCACCATTTGCATGCACATCTTGTGGTTTTGCAGAAAACTTCATCCGCGTCTACCAAAAGATGCATGTGCATGCTTAAAACGGGTTTTCGCACAAATCCGTGCGCGGGTGCTAAAAAGAGCAGCATCGGCATGCTTAGCACGTCGTTTGGTAGAAATCCACGTGCGCGTTCTGCAAAAAGCACCATTTGCATGCACATCTTGTGGTTTTGCAGAAAACTTCATCCGCGTCTACCAAAAGATGCATGTGCATGCTTAAAACGCGTTTTCGCACAAATGCGTGCGCGGGTGCTAAAAAGAGCAGCATCGGCATGCTTAGCACGTCGTTTGGTAGAAATCCACGTGCGCGTTCTGCCAAAAGCACCATTTGCATGCACATCTTGTGGTTTTGCAGAAAACTTTATCCGCGTCTACCAAAAGATGCATGTGCATGCTTAAAACGCGTTTTCGCACAAATCCGTGCGCGGGTGCTAAAAAGAGCAGCATCGGCATGCTTAGCACGTCGTTTGGTAGAAATCCACGTGCGCGTTCTGCCAAAAGCACCATTTGCATGCACATCTTGTGGTTTTGCAGAAAACTTCATCCGCGTCTACCAAAAGATGCATGTGCATGCTTAAAACGCGTTTTCGCACAAATCCGTGCGCGGGTGCTAAAAAGAGCAGCATCGGCATGCTTAGCACGTCGTTTGGTAGAAATCCACGTGCGCGTTCTGCAAAAAGCACCATTTGCATGCACATCTTGTGGTTTTGCAGAAAACTTCATCCGCGTCTACCAAAAGATGCATGTGCATGCTTAAAACGCGTTTTCGCACAAATGCGTGCGCGGGTGCTAAAAAGAGCAGCATCGTCATGCTTAGCACGTCGTTTGGTAGAAATCCACGTGCGCGTTCTGCCAAAAGCACCATTTGCATGCACATCTTGTGGTTTTGCAGAAAACTTCATCCGCGTCTACCAAAAGATGCATGTGCATGCTTAAAACGGGTTTTCGCACAAATCCGTGCGCGGGTGCTAAAAAGAGCAGCATCGGCATGCTTAGCACGTCGTTTGGTAGAAATCCACGTGCGCGTTCTGCAAAAAGCACCATTTGCATGCACATCTTGTGGTTTTGCAGAAAACTTCATCCGCGTCTACCAAAAGATGCATGTGCATGCTTAAAACGCGTTTTCGCACAAATGCGTGCGCGGGTGCTAAAAAGAGCAGCATCGGCATGCTTAGCACGTCGTTTGGTAGAAATCCACGTGCGCGTTCTGCAAAAAGCACCATTTGCATGCACATCTTGTGGTTTTGCAGAAAACTTCATCCGCGTCTACCAAAAGATGCATGTGCATGCTTAAAACGCGTTTTCGCACAAATGCGTGCGCGGGTGCTAAAAAGAGCAGCATCGGCATGCTTAGCACGTCGTTTGGTAGAAATCCACGTGCGCGTTCTGCAAAAAGCACCATTTGCATGCACATCTTGTGGTTTTGCAGAAAACTTCATCCGCGTCTACCAAAAGATGCATGTGCATGCTTAAAACGCGTTTTCGCACAAATGCGTGCGCGGGTGCTAAAAAGAGCAGCATCGGCATGCTTAGCACGTCGTTTGGTAGAAATCCACGTGCGCGTTCTGCAAAAAGCACCATTTGCATGCACATCTTGTGGTTTTGCAGAAAACTTCATCCGCGTCTACCAAAAGATGCATGTGCATGCTTAAAACGCGTTTTCGCACAAATGCGTGCACGGGTGCTAAAAAGAGCAGCATCGGCATGCTTAGCACGTCGTTTGGTAGAAATCCACGTGCGCGTTCTGCCAAAAGCACCATTTGCATGCACATCTTGTGGTTTTGCAGAAAACTTCATCCGCGTCTACCAAAAGATGCATGTGCATGCTTAAAACGCGTTTTCGCACAAATGCGTGCGCGAGTGCTAAAAAGAGCAGCATCGGCATGCTTAGCACGTCGTTTGGTAGAAATCCACGTGCGCGTTCTGCCAAAAGCACCATTTGCATGCACATCTTGTGGTTTTGCAGAAAACTTCATCCGCGTCTACCAAAAAATGCATGTGCATGCTTAAAACGCGTTTTCGCACAAATCCGTGCGCGGGTGCTAAAAAGAGCAGCATCGGCAAGCTTAGCACGTCGTTTGGTAGAAATCCACGTGCGCGTTCTGCAAAAAGCACCATTTGCATGCACATCTTGTGGTTTTGCAGAAAACTTCATCCGCGTCTACCAAAAGATGCATGTGCATGCTTAAAACGCGTTTTCGCACAAATGCGTGCGCGGGTGCTAAAAAGAGCAGCATCGGCATGCTTAGCACGTCGTTTGGTAGAAATCCACGTGCGCGTTCTGCCAAAAGCACCATTTGCATGCACATTTTGTGGTTTTGCAGAAAACTTCATCCGCGTCTACCAAAAGATGCATGTGCATGCTTAAAACGCGTTTTCGCAAAAATCCGTGCGCGGGTGCTAAAAAGAGCAGCATCGGCATGCTTAGCACGTCGTTTGGTAGAAATCCACGTGCGCGTTCTGCCAAAAGCACCATTTGCATGCACATCTTGTGGTTTTGCAGAAAACTTCATCCGCGTCTACCAAAAGATGCATGTGCATGCTTAAAACGCGTTTCCGCACAAATCCGTGCGCGGGTGCTAAAAAGAGCAGCATCGGCTAGCTTAGCACATCGTTTGGTAGAAATCCACGTGCGCGTTCTGCGAAAAGCACCATTTGCATGCACATCTTGTGGTTTTGCAGAAAACTTCATCCGCGTCTACCAAAAGATGCATGTGCATGCTTAAAACGCGTTTTCGCACAAATGCGTGCGCGGGTGCTAAAAAGAGCAGCATCGGCATGCTTAGCACGTCGCTTGGTAGAAATCCACGTGCGCGTTCTGCAAAAAGCACCATTTGCATGCACATCTTGTGGTTTTGCAGAAAACTTCATCCGCGTCTACCAAAAGATGCATGTGCATCCTTAAAACGCGTTTTCGCACAAATGCGTGCGCGGGTGCTAAAAAGAGCAGCATCGGCTTGCTTAGCACGTCGTTTGGTAGAAATCCACGTGCGCGTTCTGCCAAAAGCACCATTTGCATGCACATCTTGTGGTTTTGCAGAAAACTTCATCCGCGTCTACCAAAAGATGCATGTGCATGCTTAAAACGCGTTTTCGCACAAATCCGTGCGCGGGTGCTAAAAAGAGCAGCATCGGCATGCTTAGCACGTCGTTTGGTAGAAATCCACGTGCGCGTTCTGCCAAAAGCACCATTTGCATGCACATCTTGTGGTTTTGCAGAAAACTTCATCCGCGTCTACCAAAAGATGCATGTGCATGCTTAAAACGCGTTTTCGCACAAATCCGTGCGCGGGTGCTAAAAAGAGCAGCATCGGCATGCTTAGCACGTCGTTTGGTAGAAATCCACGTGCGCGTTCTGCAAAAAGCACCATTTGCATGCACATCTTGTGGTTTTGCAGAAAACTTCATCCGCGTCTACCAAAAGATGCATGTGCATGCTTAAAACGCGTTTTCGCACAAATGCGTGCGCGGGTGCTAAAAAGAGCAGCATCGGCATGCTTAGCACGTCGTTTGGTAGAAATCCACGTGCGCGTTCTGCAAAAAGCACCATTTGCATGCACATCTTGTGGTTTTGCAGAAAACTTCATCCGCGTCTACCAAAAGATGCATGTGCATGCTTAAAACGCGTTTTCGCACAAATGCGTGCGCGGGTGCTAAAAAGAGCAGCATCGGCATGCTTAGCACGTCGTTTGGTAGAAATCCACGTGCGCGTTCTGCAAAAAGCACCATTTGCATGCACATCTTGTGGTTTTGCAGAAAACTTCATCCGCGTCTACCAAAAGATGCATGTGCATGCTTAAAACGCGTTTTCGCACAAATGCGTGCGCGGGTGCTAAAAAGAGCAGCATCGGCATGCTTAGCACGTCGTTTGGTAGAAATCCACGTGCGCGTTCTGCCAAAAGCACCATTTGCATGCACATCTTGTGGTTTTGCAGAAAACTTCATCCGCGTCTACCAAAAGATGCATGTGCATGCTTAAAACGCGTTTTCGCACAAATCCGTGTGCGGGTGCTAAAAAGAGCAGCATCGGCAAGCTTAGCACGTCGTTTGGTAGAAATCCACGTGCGCGTTCTGCAAAAAGCACCATTTGCATGCACATCTTGTGGTTTTGCAGAAAACTTCATCCGCGTCTACCAAAAGATGCATGTGCATGCTTAAAACGCGTTTTCGCACAAATGCGTGCGCGGGTGCTAAAAAGAGCAGCATCGGCATGCTTAGCACGTCGTTTGGTAGAAATCCACGTGCGCGTTCTGCCAAAAGCACCATTTGCATGCACATTTTGTGGTTTTGCAGAAAACTTCATCCGCGTCTACCAAAAGATGCATGTGCATGCTTAAAACGCGTTTTCGCACAAATCCGTGCGCGGGTGCTAAAAAGAGCAGCATCGGCATGCTTAGCACGTCGTTTGGTAGAAATCCACGTGCGCGTTCTGCAAAAAGCACCATTTGCATGCACATCTTGTGGTTTTGCAGAAAACTTCATCCGCGTCTACCAAAAGATGCATGTGCATGCTTAAAACGCGTTTTCGCACAAATGCGTGCGCGGGTGCTAAAAAGAGCAGCATCGGCATGCTTAGCACGTCGTTTGGTAGAAATCCACGTGCGCGTTCTGCAAAAAGCACCATTTGCATGCACATCTTGTGGTTTTGCAGAAAACTTCATCCGCGTCTACCAAAAGATGCATGTGCATGCTTAAAACGCGTTTTCGCACAAATCCGTGCGCGGGTGCTAAAAAGAGCAGCATCGGCAAGCTTAGCACGTCGTTTGGTAGAAATCCACGTGCGCGTTCTGCAAAAAGCACCATTTGCATGCACATCTTGTGGTTTTGCAGAAAACTTCATCCGCGTCTACCAAAAGATGCATGTGCATGCTTAAAACGCGTTTTCGCACAAATGCGTGCGCGGGTGCTAAAAAGAGCAGCATCGGCATGCTTAGCACGTCGTTTGGTAGAAATCCACGTGCGCGTTCTGCCAAAAGCACCATTTGCATGCACATTTTGTGGTTTTGCAGAAAACTTCATCCGCGTCTACCAAAAGATGCATGTGCATGCTTAAAACGCGTTTTCGCAAAAATCCGTGCGCGGGTGCTAAAAAGAGCAGCATCGGCATGCTTAGCACGTCGTTTGGTAGAAATCCACGTGCGCGTTCTGCCAAAAGCACCATTTGCATGCACATCTTGTGGTTTTGCAGAAAACTTCATCCGCGTCTACCAAAAGATGCATGTGCATGCTTAAAACGCGTTTCCGCACAAATCCGTGCGCGGGTGCTAAAAAGAGCAGCATCGGCTAGCTTAGCACATCGTTTGGTAGAAATCCACGTGCGCGTTCTGCGAAAAGCACCATTTGCATGCACATCTTGTGGTTTTGCAGAAAACTTCATCCGCGTCTACCAAAAGATGCATGTGCATGCTTAAAACGCGTTTTCGCACAAATGCGTGCGCGGGTGCTAAAAAGAGCAGCATCGGCATGCTTAGCACGTCGCTTGGTAGAAATCCACGTGCGCGTTCTGCAAAAAGCACCATTTGCATGCACATCTTGTGGTTTTGCAGAAAACTTCATCCGCGTCTACCAAAAGATGCATGTGCATCCTTAAAACGCGTTTTCGCACAAATGCGTGCGCGGGTGCTAAAAAGAGCAGCATCGGCTTGCTTAGCACGTCGTTTGGTAGAAATCCACGTGCGCGTTCTGCCAAAAGCACCATTTGCATGCACATCTTGTGGTTTTGCAGAAAACTTCATCCGCGTCTACCAAAAGATGCATGTGCATGCTTAAAACGCGTTTTCGCACAAATCCGTGCGCGGGTGCTAAAAAGAGCAGCATCGGCATGCTTAGCACGTCGTTTGGTAGAAATCCACGTGCGCGTTCTGCCAAAAGCACCATTTGCATGCACATCTTGTGGTTTTGCAGAAAACTTCATCCGCGTCTACCAAAAGATGCATGTGCATGCTTAAAACGCGTTTTCGCACAAATCCGTGCGCGGGTGCTAAAAAGAGCAGCATCGGCATGCTTAGCACGTCGTTTGGTAGAAATCCACGTGCGCGTTCTGCAAAAAGCACCATTTGCATGCACATCTTGTGGTTTTGCAGAAAACTTCATCCGCGTCTACCAAAAGATGCATGTGCATGCTTAAAACGCGTTTTCGCACAAATGCGTGCGCGGGTGCTAAAAAGAGCAGCATCGGCATGCTTAGCACGTCGTTTGGTAGAAATCCACGTGCGCGTTCTGCAAAAAGCACCATTTGCATGCACATCTTGTGGTTTTGCAGAAAACTTCATCCGCGTCTACCAAAAGATGCATGTGCATGCTTAAAACGCGTTTTCGCACAAATGCGTGCGCGGGTGCTAAAAAGAGCAGCATCGGCATGCTTAGCACGTCGTTTGGTAGAAATCCACGTGCGCGTTCTGCAAAAAGCACCATTTGCATGCACATCTTGTGGTTTTGCAGAAAACTTCATCCGCGTCTACCAAAAGATGCATGTGCATGCTTAAAACGCGTTTTCGCACAAATGCGTGCGCGGGTGCTAAAAAGAGCAGCATCGGCATGCTTAGCACGTCGTTTGGTAGAAATCCACGTGCGCGTTCTGCCAAAAGCACCATTTGCATGCACATCTTGTGGTTTTGCAGAAAACTTCATCCGCGTCTACCAAAAGATGCATGTGCATGCTTAAAACGCGTTTTCGCACAAATCCGTGTGCGGGTGCTAAAAAAAGCAGCATCGGCAAGCTTAGCACGTCGTTTGGTAGAAATCCACGTGCGCGTTCTGCAAAAAGCACCATTTGCATGCACATCTTGTGGTTTTGCAGAAAACTTCATCCGCGTCTACCAAAAGATGCATGTGCATGCTTAAAACGCGTTTTCGCACAAATGCGTGCGCGGGTGCTAAAAAGAGCAGCATCGGCATGCTTAGCACGTCGTTTGGTAGAAATCCACGTGCGCGTTCTGCCAAAAGCACCATTTGCATGCACATTTTGTGGTTTTGCAGAAAACTTCATCCGCGTCTACCAAAAGATGCATGTGCATGCTTAAAACGCGTTTTCGCACAAATCCGTGCGCGGGTGCTAAAAAGAGCAGCATCGGCATGCTTAGCACGTCGTTTGGTAGAAATCCACGTGCGCGTTCTGCCAAAAGCACCATTTGCATGCACATCTTGTGGTTTTGCAGAAAACTTCATCCGCGTCTACCAAAAGATGCATGTGTATGCTTAAAACGCGTTTCCGCACAAATCCGTGCGCGGGTGCTAAAAAGAGCAGCATCGGCTAGCTTAGCACATCGTTTGGTAGAAATCCACGTGCGCGTTCTGCAAAAAGCACCATTTGCATGCACATCTTGTGGTTTTGCAGAAAACTTCATCCGCGTCTACCAAAAGATGCATGTTTCATGCTTAAAACGCGTTTTCGCACAAATGCGTGCGCGGGTGCTAAAAAGAGCAGCATCGGCATGCTTAGCACGTCGCTTGGTAGAAATCCACGTGCGCGTTCTGCAAAAAGCACCATTTGCATGCACATCTTGTGGTTTTGCAGAAAACTTCATCCGCGTCTACCAAAAGATGCATGTGCATGCTTAAAACGCGTTTTCGCACAAATGCGTGCGCGAGTGCTAAAAAGAGCAGCATCGGCATGCTTAGCACGTCGTTTGGTAGAAATCCACGTGCGCGTTCTGCCAAAAGCACCATTTGCATGCACATCTTGTGGTTTTGCAGAAAACTTCATCCGCGTCTACCAAAAAATGCATGTGCATGCTTAAAACGCGTTTTCGCACAAATCCGTGCGCGGGTGCTAAAAAGAGCAGCATCGGCAAGCTTAGCACGTCGTTTGGTAGAAATCCACGTGCGCGTTCTGCAAAAAGCACCATTTGCATGCACATCTTGTGGTTTTGCAGAAAACTTCATCCGCGTCTACCAAAAGATGCATGTGCATGCTTAAAACGCGTTTTCGCACAAATGCGTGCGCGGGTGCTAAAAAGAGCAGCATCGGCATGCTTAGCACGTCGTTTGGTAGAAATCCACGTGCGCGTTCTGCCAAAAGCACCATTTGCATGCACATTTTGTGGTTTTGCAGAAAACTTCATCCGCGTCTACCAAAAGATGCATGTGCATGCTTAAAACGCGTTTTCGCAAAAATCCGTGCGCGGGTGCTAAAAAGAGCAGCATCGGCATGCTTAGCACGTCGTTTGGTAGAAATCCACGTGCGCGTTCTGCCAAAAGCACCATTTGCATGCACATCTTGTGGTTTTGCAGAAAACTTCATCCGCGTCTACCAAAAGATGCATGTGCATGCTTAAAACGCGTTTCCGCACAAATCCGTGCGCGGGTGCTAAAAAGAGCAGCATCGGCTAGCTTAGCACATCGTTTGGTAGAAATCCACGTGCGCGTTCTGCGAAAAGCACCATTTGCATGCACATCTTGTGGTTTTGCAGAAAACTTCATCCGCGTCTACCAAAAGATGCATGTGCATGCTTAAAACGCGTTTTCGCACAAATGCGTGCGCGGGTGCTAAAAAGAGCAGCATCGGCATGCTTAGCACGTCGCTTGGTAGAAATCCACGTGCGCGTTCTGCAAAAAGCACCATTTGCATGCACATCTTGTGGTTTTGCAGAAAACTTCATCCGCGTCTACCAAAAGATGCATGTGCATCCTTAAAACGCGTTTTCGCACAAATGCGTGCGCGGGTGCTAAAAAGAGCAGCATCGGCTTGCTTAGCACGTCGTTTGGTAGAAATCCACGTGCGCGTTCTGCCAAAAGCACCATTTGCATGCACATCTTGTGGTTTTGCAGAAAACTTCATCCGCGTCTACCAAAAGATGCATGTGCATGCTTAAAACGCGTTTTCGCACAAATCCGTGCGCGGGTGCTAAAAAGAGCAGCATCGGCATGCTTAGCACGTCGTTTGGTAGAAATCCACGTGCGCGTTCTGCCAAAAGCACCATTTGCATGCACATCTTGTGGTTTTGCAGAAAACTTCATCCGCGTCTACCAAAAGATGCATGTGCATGCTTAAAACGCGTTTTCGCACAAATCCGTGCGCGGGTGCTAAAAAGAGCAGCATCGGCATGCTTAGCACGTCGTTTGGTAGAAATCCACGTGCGCGTTCTGCAAAAAGCACCATTTGCATGCACATCTTGTGGTTTTGCAGAAAACTTCATCCGCGTCTACCAAAAGATGCATGTGCATGCTTAAAACGCGTTTTCGCACAAATGCGTGCGCGGGTGCTAAAAAGAGCAGCATCGGCATGCTTAGCACGTCGTTTGGTAGAAATCCACGTGCGCGTTCTGCAAAAAGCACCATTTGCATGCACATCTTGTGGTTTTGCAGAAAACTTCATCCGCGTCTACCAAAAGATGCATGTGCATGCTTAAAACGCGTTTTCGCACAAATGCGTGCGCGGGTGCTAAAAAGAGCAGCATCGGCATGCTTAGCACGTCGTTTGGTAGAAATCCACGTGCGCGTTCTGCAAAAAGCACCATTTGCATGCACATCTTGTGGTTTTGCAGAAAACTTCATCCGCGTCTACCAAAAGATGCATGTGCATGCTTAAAACGCGTTTTCGCACAAATGCGTGCGCGGGTGCTAAAAAGAGCAGCATCGGCATGCTTAGCACGTCGTTTGGTAGAAATCCACGTGCGCGTTCTGCCAAAAGCACCATTTGCATGCACATCTTGTGGTTTTGCAGAAAACTTCATCCGCGTCTACCAAAAGATGCATGTGCATGCTTAAAACGCGTTTTCGCACAAATCCGTGTGCGGGTGCTAAAAAGAGCAGCATCGGCAAGCTTAGCACGTCGTTTGGTAGAAATCCACGTGCGCGTTCTGCAAAAAGCACCATTTGCATGCACATCTTGTGGTTTTGCAGAAAACTTCATCCGCGTCTACCAAAAGATGCATGTGCATGCTTAAAACGCGTTTTCGCACAAATGCGTGCGCGGGTGCTAAAAAGAGCAGCATCGGCATGCTTAGCACGTCGTTTGGTAGAAATCCACGTGCGCGTTCTGCCAAAAGCACCATTTGCATGCACATTTTGTGGTTTTGCAGAAAACTTCATCCGCGTCTACCAAAAGATGCATGTGCATGCTTAAAACGCGTTTTCGCACAAATCCGTGCGCGGGTGCTAAAAAGAGCAGCATCGGCATGCTTAGCACGTCGTTTGGTAGAAATCCACGTGCGCGTTCTGCCAAAAGCACCATTTGCATGCACATCTTGTGGTTTTGCAGAAAACTTCATCCGCGTCTACCAAAAGATGCATGTGTATGCTTAAAACGCGTTTCCGCACAAATCCGTGCGCGGGTGCTAAAAAGAGCAGCATCGGCTAGCTTAGCACATCGTTTGGTAGAAATCCACGTGCGCGTTCTGCAAAAAGCACCATTTGCATGCACATCTTGTGGTTTTGCAGAAAAACTTCATCCGCGTCTACCAAAAGATGCATGTTTCATGCTTAAAACGCGTTTTCGCACAAATGCGTGCGCGGGTGCTAAAAAGAGCAGCATCGGCATGCTTAGCACGTCGCTTGGTAGAAATCCACGTGCGCGTTCTGCAAAAAGCACCATTTGCATGCACATCTTGTGGTTTTGCAGAAAACTTCATCCGCGTCTACCAAAAGATGCATGTGCATCCTTAAAACGCGTTTTCGCACAAATGCGTGCGCGGGTGCTAAAAAGAGCAGCATCGGCATGCTTAGCACGTCGTTTGGTAGAAATCCACGTGCGCGTTCTGCAAAAAGCACCATTTGCATGCACATCTTGTGGTTTTGCAGAAAACTTCATCCGCGTCTACCAAAAGATGCATGTGCATGCTTAAAACGCGTTTTCGCACAAATGCGTGCGCGGGTGCTAAAAAGAGCAGCATCGGCATGCTTAGCACGTCGTTTGGTAGAAATCCACGTGCGCGTTCTGCAAAAAGCACCATTTGCATGCACATCTTGTGGTTTTGCAGAAAACTTCATCCGCGTCTACCAAAAGATGCATGTGCATGCTTAAAACGCGTTTTCGCACAAATGCGTGCGCGGGTGCTAAAAAGAGCAGCATCGGCATGCTTAGCACGTCGTTTGGTAGAAATCCACGTGCGCGTTCTGCCAAAAGCACCATTTGCATGCACATCTTGTGGTTTTGCAGAAAACTTCATCCGCGTCTACCAAAAGATGCATGTGCATGCTTAAAACGCGTTTTCGCACAAATCCGTGCGCGGGTGCTAAAAAGAGCAGCATCGGCATGCTTAGCACGTCGTTTGGTAGAAATCCACGTGCGCGTTCTGCAAAAAGCACCATTTGCATGCACATCTTGTGGTTTTGCAGAAAACTTCATCCGCGTCTACCAAAACATGCATGTGCATGCTTAAAACGCGTTTTCGCACAAATGCGTGCGCGAGTGCTAAAAAGAGCAGCATCGGCCTGCTTAGCACGTCGTTTGGTAGAAATCCACGTGCGCGTTCTGCCAAAAGCACCATTTGCATGCACATCTTGCGGTTTTGCAGAAAACTTCATCCGCGTCTACCAAAAAATGCATGTGCATGCTTAAAACGCGTTTTCGCACAAATCCGTGCGCGGGTGCTAAAAAGAGCAGCATCGGCAAGCTTAGCACGTCGTTTGGTAGAAATCCACGTGCGCGTTCTGCAAAAAGCACTATTTGCATGCACATCTTGTGGTTTTGCAGAAAACTTCATCCGCGTCTACCAAAAGATGCATGTGCATGCTTAAAACGCGTTTTCGCACAAATGCGTGCGCGGGTGCTAAAAAGAGCAGCATCGGCATGCTTAGCACGTCGTTTGGTAGAAATCCACGTGCGCGTTCTGCCAAAAGCACCATTTGCATGCACATTTTGTGGTTTTGCAGAAAACTTCATCCGCGTCTACCAAAAGATGCATGTGCATGCTTAAAACGCGTTTTCGCACAAATGCGTGCGCGAGTGCTAAAAAGAGCAGCATCGGCATGCTTAGCACGTCGTTTGGTAGAAATCCACGAGCGGTTCTGCAAAAAGCACCATTTGCATGCACATCTTGTGGTTTTGCAGAAAACTTCATCTGCGTCAACCAAAAGATGCATGTGAATGCTTAAAACGCGTTTTCGCACAAATGCGTGCGCGGGTGCTAAAAAGAGCAGCATCGGCATGCTTAGCACGTCGTTTGGTAGAAATCCACGTGCGCGTTCTGCCAAAAGCACCATTTGCATGCACATATTGTGGTTTTGCAGAAAACTTCATCCGCGTCTACCAAAAGATGCATGTGCGTGCTTAAAACGCGTTTTCGCACAAATCCGTGCGCGGGTGCTAAAAAGAGCAGCATTGGCATGCTTAGCACGTCGTTTGGTAGAAAATCCACGTGCGCGTTCTGCCAAAAGCACCATTTGCATGCACATCTTGTGGTTTTGCAGAAAACTTCATCCGCGTCTACCAAAAGATGCATGTGCATGCTTAAAACGCGTTTTCGCACAAATCCGTGCGCGGGTGCTAAAAAGAGCAGCATCGGCATGCTTAGCACGTCGTTTGGTAGAAATCCACGTGCGCGTTCTGCAAAAAGCACCATTTGCATGCACATCTTGTGGTTTTGCAGAAAACTTCATCCGCGTCTACCAAAAGATGCATGTGCATGCTTAAAACGCGTTTTCGCACAAATGCGTGCGCGGGTGCTAAAAAGAGCAGCATCGGCATGCTTAGCACGTCGTTTGGTAGAAATCCACGTGCGCGTTCTGCAAAAAGCACCATTTGCATGCACATCTTGTGGTTTTGCAGAAAACTTCATCCGCGTCTACCAAAAGATGCATGTGCATGCTTAAAACGCGTTTTCGCACAAATGCGTGCGCGGGTGCTAAAAAGAGCAGCATCGGCATGCTTAGCACGTCGTTTGGTAGAAATCCACGTGCGCGTTCTGCCAAAAGCACCATTTGCATGCACATCTTGTGGTTTTGCAGAAAACTTCATCCGCGTCTACCAAAAGATGCATGTGCATGCTTAAAACGCGTTTTCGCACAAATCCGTGCGCGGGTGCTAAAAAGAGCAGCATCGGCATGCTTAGCACGTCGTTTGGTAGAAATCCACGTGGTGCGCGTTCTGCAAAAAGCACCATTTGCATGCACATCTTGTGGTTTTGCAGAAAACTTCATCCGCGTCTACCAAAAGATGCATGTGCATGCTTAAAACGCGTTTTCGCACAAATGCGTGCGCGGGTGCTAAAAAGAGCAGCATCGGCATGCTTAGCACGTCGTTTGGTAGAAATCCACGTGCGCGTTTCTGCCAAAAGCACCATTTGCATGCACATCTTGTGGTTTTGCAGAAAACTTCATCCGCGTCTACCAAAAGATGCATGTGCATGCGTAAAACGCGTTTTCGTACAAATGCGTGCGCGGGTGCTAAAAAGAGCAGCATCGGCATGCTTAGCACGTCGTTTGGTAGAAATCCACGTGCGCGTTCTGCAAAAAGCACCATTTGCATGCACATCTTGTGGTTTTGCAGAAAACTTCATCCGCGTCTACCAAAAGATGCATGTGCATGCTTAAAACGCGTTTTCGCACAAATGCGTGCGCGGGTGCTACAAAGAGCAGCATCGGCATGCTTAGCACGTCGTTTGGTAGAAATCCACGTGCGCGTTCTGCCAAAAGCACCATTTGCATGCACATCTTGTGGTTTTGCAGAAAACTTCATCCGCGTCTACCAAAAGATGCATGTGTATGCTGAAAACGGGTTTTCGCACAAATCCGTGCGCGGGTGCTAAAAGAGCAGCATCGGCATGCTTAGCACGTCGTTTGGTAGAAATCCACGTGCGCGTTCTGCAAAAAGCACCATTTGCATGCACATCTTGTGGTTTTGCAGAAAACTTCATCCGCGTCTACCAAAAGATGCATGTGCATGCTTAAAACGCGTTTTCGCACAAATGCGTGCGCGGGTGCTTAAAAGAGCAGCATCGGCATGCTTAGCACGTCGTTTAGTAGAAATCCACGAGCGCGTTCTGCAAAAAGCACCATTTGCATGCACATCTTGTGGTTTTGCAGAAAACTTCATCCGCGTCTACCAAAAGATGCATGTGCATGCTTAAAACGCGTTTTCGCACAAATGCGTGCGCGGGTGCTAAAAAGAGCAGCATCGGCATGCTTAGCACGTCGTTTGGTAGAAATCCACGTGCGCGTTCTGCCAAAAGCACCATTTGCATGCACATCTTGTGGTTTTGCAGAAAACTTCATCCGCGTCTACCAAAAGATGCATGTGCATGCGTAAAACGCGTTTTCGTACAAATGCGTGCGCGGGTGCTAAAAGAGCAGCATCGGCATGCTTAGCACGTCGTTTGTAGAAATCCACGTGCGCGTTCTGCAAAAAGCACCATTTGCATGCACATCTTGTGGTTTTGCAGAAAACTTAATCCGCGTCTACCAAAAGATGCATGTGCATGCTTAAAACGCGTTTCGCACAAATGCGTGCGCGGGTGCTAAAAATAGCAGCATCGGCATGCTTAGCACGTCGTTTGGTAGAAATCCACGTGCGCGTTCTGCAAAAAGCACCATTTGCATGCACATCTTGTGGTTTTGCAGAAAACTTCATCCGCGTCTACCAAAAGATGCATGTGCATGCTTAAAACGCGTTTTCGCACAAATGCGTGCGCGGGTGCTAAAAAGAGCAGCATCGGCATGCTTAGCACGTCGTTTGGTAGAAATCCACGTGCGCGTTCTGCCAAAAGCACCATTTGCATGCACATCTTGTGGTTTTGCAGAAAACTTCATCCGCGTCTACCAAAAGATGCATGTGCATGCTTAAAACGCGTTTTTCCCGCACAAATACGTGCGCGGGTGCTTAAAAGAGCAGCATCGGCATGCTTAGCACGTCGTTTAGTAGAAATCCACGAGCGCGTTCTGCAAAAAGCACCATTTGCATGCACATCTTGTGGTTTTGCAGAAAACTTCATCCGCGTCTACCAAAAGATGCATGTGCATGCTTAAAACGCGTTTTCGCACAAATGCGTGCGCGGGTGCTAAAAAGAGCAGCATCGGCATGCTTAGCACGTCGTTTGGTAGAAATCCACGTGCGCGTTCTGCCAAAAGCACCATTTGCATGCACATCTTGTGGTTTTGCAGAAAACTTCATCCGCGTCTACCAAAAGATGCATGTGCAATGCGTAAAACGCGTTTCGTACAAATGCGTGCGCGGGTGCTAAAAAGAGCAGCATCGGCATGCTTAGCACGTCGTTTTGGTAGAAATCCACGTGCGCGTTCTGCAAAAAGCACCATTTGCATGCACATCTTGTGGTTTTGCAGAAAACTTAATCCGCGTCCTACCAAAAGATGCATGTGCATGCTTAAAACGCGTTTTCGCACAAATGCGTGCGCGGGTGCTAAGATTAGCAGCATCGGCATGCTTAGCACGTCGTTTGGTAGAAATCCACGTGCGCGTTCTGCAAAAAGCACCATTTGCATGCACATCTTGTGGTTTTGCAGAAAACTTCATCCGCGTCTACCAAAAGATGCATGTGCATGCTTAAAACGCGTTTTTCGCACAAATGCGTGCGCGGGTGCTACAAAGAGCAGCATCGGCATGCTTAGCACGTCGTTTGGTAGAAATCCACGTGCGCGTTCTGCCAAAAGCACCATTTGCATGCACATCTTGTGGTTTTGCAGAAAACTTCATCCGCGTCTACCAAAGATGCATGTGTATGCTGAAAACGGGTTTTTCGCACAAATCCGTGCGCGGTGCTAAAAAGAGCAGCATCGGCATGCTTAGCACGGTCGTTTGGTAGAAATCCACGTGCGCGTTCTGCAAAAAGCACCATTTGCATGCACATCTTGTGGTTTTGCAGAAAACTTCATCCGCGTCTACCAAAAGATGCATGTGCATGCTTAAAACGCGTTTTTCGCACAAATGCGTGCGCGGGGTGCTTAAAAGAGCAGCATCGGCATGCTTAGCACGTCGTTTAGTAGAAATCCACGAGCGCGTTCTGCAAAAAGCACCATTTGCATGCACAATCTTGTGTTTTGCAGAAAACTTCATCCGCGTCTACCAAAAGATGCATGTGCAGCTTAAAACGCGTTTTCGCACAAATGCGTGCGCGGGTGCTAAAAAGAGCAGCATCGGCATGCCTTAGCACGTCGTTTGGTAGAAATCCACGTGCGCGTTCTGCCAAAGGCACCATTTGCATGCACATCTTGTGTTTTGCCAGAAAACTTCATCCGCGGTCTACCAAAATATGCATGTGCATGCGGTAAAACGCGTTTTCGTACAAATGCCGTGCGCGGGTGCTAAAAAGAGCAGCATCGGCATGCTTAGCACGTCGTTTGGTAGAAATCCACGTGCGCGTTCTGCAAAAAGCACCATTTGCATGCACATCTTGTGGTTTTGCAGAAACTTAATCCGCCGGTCTACCAAAAGATGCATGTGCATGCTTAAAACGCGTTTTCGCACAAATGCGTGCGCGGGTGCTAAAAATAGCAGCATCGGCATGCTTAGCACGTCGTTTGGTAGAATCCACGTGCGCGTTCTGCAAAAAGCACCATTTGCATGCACATCTTGTGGTTTTGCAGAAAACTTCATCCGCGTCTACCAAAAGATGCCATGTGCATGCTTAAAACGCGTTTTCGCACAAATGCGTGCGCGGTGCTAAAAAGGAGCAGCATCGGCATGCTTAGCACGTCGTTTGGTAGAAATCCACGTGCGCGTTCTGCCAACAGCACCATTTGCATGCACATCTTGTGGTTTTGCAGAAAACTTCATCCGCGTCTACCGAAAGATGCATGTGCATGCTTAAAACGCGTTTTCGCACAAATCCGTGCGCGGGTGCTAAAAAGAGCAGCATCGGCATGCTTAGCACGTCGTTTGGTAGAAATCCACGTGCGCGTTCTGCAAAAAGCACCATTTGCATGCACATCTTGTGGTTTTGCAGAAAACTTCATCCGCGTCTACCAAAAGATGCATGTGCATGCCTAAAACGCGTTTTCGCACAATATGCGTGCGCGGGTGCTAAAAAGATCAGCATCGGCATGCTTAGCACGTCGTTTGGTTAGAAATCCACGTGCGCGTTCTGCAAAAAGCACCATTTGCATGCACATCTTGTGGTTTTTGCAGAAAACTTCATACCGCGTCTACCAAAAGATGCATGTGCATGCTTAAAACGCGTTTTTCGCACAAATGCGTTGCGCGGGTGCTAAAAAGAGCAGCATCGGCAATGCTTAGCACGTCGTTTATTAGAAATCCACGTGCGCGTTCTGCCAAAAGCACCATTTGCATGCACATCTTGTGGTTTTGCAGAAAACTTCATCCGCGTCTACCAAAAGATGCATGTGCATGCCTAAACCGCGTTTTCGCACAAATCCGAGCGCGGGTGCTAAAAGAGCAGCATCGGCAAGCTTAGCACGTCGTTTGGTAGAAATCCACGTGCGCCGTCTGCAAAAAGCACCATTTGCATGCACATCTTGTGGTTTTGCAGAAAACTTCATTCGCGTCTACCAAAAGATGCATGTGCATGCTTAAAACGCGTTTTCGCACAAATGCGTGCGCGGGGTGCTAAAAAGAGCAGCATCGGCATGCTTAGCACGTCGTTTGGTAGAAATCCACGTGCGCGTTCTATGCCAAAAGCACCATTTGCATGCACATCTTGTGGTTTTGCAGAAAACTTCATCCGCGTCTACCAAAAGATGCATGTGTATGCTGGAAAACGGGTTTTCGCACAAATCCGTGCGCGGGTGCTAAAAAGAGCAGCAATCGGCATGCTTAGCACGTCGTTTGGTAGAAATCCACGTGCGCGTTCTGCAAAAAGCACCATTTGCATGCACATCTTGTGGTTTTGCAGAAAACTTCATCCGCGTCTACCAAAAGATGCATGTGCATGCTTAAACGCGTTTTCGCACAAATGCGTGCGCGGGTGCTTAAAAGAGCAGGCATCGGCATGCATAGCACGTCGTTTAGTAGAAATCCACGAGCGCGTTCTGCAAAAAAGCACCATTTGCATGCACATCTTGTGGTTTTGCAGAAAACCTTCATCCGCGTCTGCCAAAAGATGCATGTGCATGCTTAAAACGCGTTTTCGCACAAATGCTGTGCGCGGGTGCTAAAAAGAGCAGCATCGGCATGCTTAGCACGTCGTTTGGTAGAAATCCACGTGCGCGTTCTGCCAAAAGCACCATTTGCATGCACATCTTGTGGTTTTGCAGAAAACTTCATCCGCGTCTACCAAAAGAGTGCATGTGCATGCGTAAAACGCGTTTTTCGTACAAATGCGTGCGCGGGTGCTAAAAAGAGCAGCATCGGCATGCTTAGCACGTCGTTTGGTAGAATCCACGTGCGCGTTCTGCAAAAAGCACCATTTGCATGCACATCTTGTGGTTTTGCAGAAAACTTAATCCGCGTCTACCAAAAGATGCATGTGCATGCTTAAAACGCGTTTTCGCACAAATGCGTGCGGCGGGTGCTAAAAATAGCAGCATCGGCATGCTTAGCACGTCGTTTTGGTAGAAATCCACGAGCGCGTTCTGCAAAAAGCACCATTTGCATGCACATCTTGTGGTTTTGCAGAAAACTTCATCCGCGTCTACCAAAAGATGCATGTGCATGCTTAAAACGCGTTTTCGCACAAATGCGTGCGCGGGTGCTAAAAAGAGCAGCATCGGCATGCTTAGCACGTCGTTTGGTAGAAAATCCACGTGCGCGTTCTGCCAAAAGCACCATTTGCATGCACATATTGTGGTTTTGCAGAAAACTTCATCCGCGTCTACCGAAAGATGCATGTGCATGCTTAAAACGCGTTTTCGCACAAATCCGTGCGCGGGTGCTAAAAAGAGCAGCATCGGCATGCTTAGCACGTCGTTTGGTAGAAATCCACGTGCGCGTTCTGCAAAAAGCACCATTTGCATGCACATCTTGTGGTTTTGCAGAAAAACTTCATCCGCGTCTACCAAAAGATGCATGTGCATGCCTAAAACGCGTTTTCGCACAAATGCGTGCGCGGGGTGCTAAAAAGATCAGCATCGGCATGCTTAGCACGTCGTTTGGTAGAAATCCACGTGCGCGTTCTGCAAAAAGCACCATTTGCATGCACATCTTGTGGTTTGCAGAAAACTTCATCCGCGTCTACCAAAAGATGCATGTGCATGCTTTAACAACGCGTTTTCGCACAAATGCGTGCGCGGGTGCTAAAAAGAGCAGCATCGGCATGCTTAGCACGTCGTTTGGTAGAAATCCACGTGCGCGTTCTGCCAAAAGCACCATTTGCATGCACATCTTGTGGTTTTGCAGGAAAACTTCATCCGCGTCTACCAAAAGATGCATGTGCATGCTTAAACCGCGTTTTCGGCACAAATCCGTGCGCGGGTGCTAAAAGAGCAGCATCGGCAAGCTTAGCACGTCGTTTGGTAGAAATCCACGTGCGCGTTCTGCAAAAAGCACCATTTGCATGCACATCTTGTGGTTTTGCAGAAAACTTAATCCGCGTCTACCAAAAGATGCATGTGCATGCTTAAAACGCGTTTTCGCACAAATGCGTGCGCGGGGTGCTAAAAAGAGCAGCATCGGCATGCTTAGCACGTCGTTTGGTAGAAATCCACGTGCGCGTTCTGCCAAAAGCACCATTTGCATGCACATCTTGTGGTTTTGCAGATAAACTTCATACGCGTCTACCAAAAGATGCATGTGCATGCGTAAAACGCGTTTTTTCGTACAAATGCGTGCGCGGGTGCTAAAAGAGCAGCATCGGCATGCTTAGCACGTCGTTTGGTAGAAATCCACGTGCGCGTTCTGCAAAAAAGCACCATTTGCATGCACATCTTGTGGTTTTGCAGAAAACTTAATCCGCGTCTACCAAAAGATGCATGTGCATGCTTAAAACGCGTTTTCGTACAAATGCGTGCGCGGGTGCTAAAAAGAGCAGCATCGGCAATGCTTAGCACGTCGTTTGGTAGAAATCCACGTGCGCGTTTTGCAAAAAGCACCATTTGCATGCACATCTTGTGGTTTTGCAGAAAACTTAATCCGCGTCTACCAAAAGATGCATGTGCATGCTTAAAACGCGTTTTCGCACAAATGCGTGCGCGGGTGCTAAAAAGAGCAGCATCGGCATGCTTATCACGTCGTTTGGTAGAAATCCACGTGCGCGTTCTGCCAAAAGCACCATTTGCATGCACATCTTGTGGTTTGCAGAAAACTTCATCCGCGTCTACCAAAAGATGCATGTGCATGCTTAAACCGCGTTTTCGCACAAATCCGTGCGCGGGTGCTAAAAGAGCAGCATCGGCAAGCTTAGCACGTCGTTTGGTAGAAATCCACGTGCGCGTTCTGCAAAAAGCACCATTTGCATGCACATCTTGTGGTTTTGCAGAAAACTTCATCCGCGTCTGCCAAAAAGATGCATGTGCATGCTTAAAAACGCGTTTTCGCACAAATGCGTGCGCGGGTGCTAAAAAGAGCAGCATTCGGCATGCTTAGCACGTCGTTTGGTAGAAATCCACGTGCGCGTTCTGCCAAAAGCACCATTTGCATGCACATCTTGTGGTTTTGCAGAAAACTTCATCCGCGTCTACCAAAAGATGCATGTGCATGCGTAAACGCGTTTTCGTACAAATGCGTGCGCGGGGTGCTAAAAAGAGCAGCATCGGCATGCTTAGCACGTCGTTTGGTAGAAATCCACGTGCGCGTTCTGCAAAAAGCACCATTTGCATGCACATCTTGTGGTTTTGCAGAAAACTTAATCCGCGTCTACCAAAAGATGCATGTGCATGCTTAAAACGCGTTTTCGCACAAATGCGTGCGCGGGTGCTAAAAATAGCAGCATCGGCATGCTTAGCACGTCGTTTGGTAGAAATCCACGTGCGCGTTCTGCAAAAAGCACCATTTGCATGCACATCTTGTGGTTTTGCAGAATACTTCATCCGCGTCTACCAAAAGATGCATGTGCATGCTTAAAACGCGTTTTCGCACAAATGCGTGCGCGGGTGCTAAAAAGAGCAGCATCGGCATGCTTAGCACGTCGTTTGGTAGAAATCCACGTGCGCGTTCTGCCAAAAGCACCATTTGCATGCACATATTGTGGTTTTGCAGAAAACTTCATCCCGCGTCTACCGAAAGATGCATGTGCATGCTTAAAACGCGTTTTCGCACAAATCCGTGCGCGGGTGCTAAAAGAGCAGCATCGGCATGCTTAGCACGTCGTTTGGTAGAAATCCACGTGCGCGTTCTGCAAAAAGCACCATTTGCATGCACATCTTGTGGTTTTGCAGGAAAACTTCATCCGCGTCTACCAAAAGATGCATGTGCATGCCTAAAACGCGTTTTCGCACAAATGCGTGCGCGGGTGCTAAAAAGATCAGCATCGGCATGCTTAGCACGTCGTTTGGTAGAAATCCACGTGCGCGTTCTGCAAAAAGCACCATTTGCATGCACATCTTGTGGTTTTGCAGAAAACTTCATCCGCGTCTACCAAAAGATGCATGTGCATGCTTAAAACGCGTTTTCGCACAAATGCGTGCGCGGGTGCTAAAAAGAGCAGCATCGGCATGCTTAGCACGTCGTTTGGTAGAAATCCAGGTGCGCGTTCTGCCAAAAGCACCATTTGCATGCACATCTTGTGGTTTTGCAGAAAACTTCATCCGCGTCTACCAAAAGATGCATGTGCATGCTTAAACCGCGTTTTCGCACAAATCCGTGCGCGGGTGCTAAAAGAGCAGCATCGGCAAGCTTAGCACGTCGTTTGGTAGAAATCCACGTGCGCGTTCTGCAAAAAAGCACCATTTGCATGCACATCTTGTGGTTTTGCAGAAAACTTAATCCGCGTCTACCAAAAGATGCATGTGCATGCTTAAAACGCGTTTTCGCACAAATGCGTGCGCGGGTGCTAAAAAGAGCAGCATCGGCATGCTTAGCACGTCGTTTGGTAGAAATCCACGTGCGCGTTCTGCCAAAAGCACCATTTGCATGCACATCTTGTGGTTTTGCAGAAAACTTCATACGCGTCTACCAAAAGATGCATGTGCATGCGTAAAACGCGTTTTCGTACAAATGCGTGCGCGGGTGCTAAAAAGAGCAGCATCGGCATGCTTAGCACGTCGTTTGGTAGAAATCCACGTGCGCGTTCTGCAAAAAGCACCATTTGCATGCACATCTTGTGGTTTTGCAGAAAACTTAATCCGCGTCTACCAAAAGATGCATGTGCATGCTTAAAACGCGTTTTCGTACAAATGCGTGCGCGGGTGCTAAAAAGAGCAGCATCGGCATGCTTAGCACGTCGTTTGGTAGAAATCCACGTGCGCGTTTTGCAAAAAGCACCATTTGCATGCACATCTTGTGGTTTTGCAGAAAACTTAATCCGCGTCTACCAAAAGATGCATGTGCATGCTTAAAACGCGTTTTCGCACAAATGCGTGCGCGGGTGCTAAAAATAGCAGCATCGGCATGCTTAGCACGTCGTTTGGTAGAAATCCACGTGCGCGTTCTGCAAAAAGCACCATTTGCATGCACATCTTGTGGTTTTGCAGAAAACTTCATCCGCGTCTACCAAAAGATGCATGTGCATGCTTAAAACGCGTTTTCGCACAAATGCGTGCGCGGGTGCTAAAAAGAGCAGCATCGGCAGGCTTAGCACGTCGTTTGGTAGAAATCCACGTGCGCGTTCTGCCAAAAGCACCATTTGCATGCACATCTTGTGGTTTTGCAGAAAACTTCATCCGCGTCTACCGAAAGATGCATGTGCATGCTTAAAACGCGTTTTCGCACAAATCCGTGCGCGGGTGCTAAAAAGAGCAGCATCGGCATGCTTAGCACGTCGTTTGGTAGAAATCCACGTGCGCGTTCTGCAAAAAGCACCATTTGCATGCACATCTTGTGGTTTTGCAGAAAACTTCATCCGCGTCTACCAAAAGATGCATGTGCATGCCTAAAACGCGTTTTCGCACAAATGCGTGCGCGGGTGCTAAAAAGATCAGCATCGGCATGCTTAGCACGTCGTTTGGTAGAAATCCACGTGCGCGTTCTGCAAAAAGCACCATTTGCATGCACATCTTGTGGTTTTGCAGAAAACTTCATCCGCGTCTACCAAAAGATGCATGTGCATGCTTAAAACGCGTTTTCGCACAAATGCGTGCGCGGGTGCTAAAAAGAGCAGCATCGGCATGCTTAGCACGTCGTTGGTAGAAATCCACGTGCGCGTTCTGCCAAAAGCACCATTTGCATGCACATCTTGTGGTTTTGCAGAAAACTTCATCCGCGTCTACCAAAAGATGCATGTGCATGCTTAAACCGCGTTTTTCGCACAAATCCGTGCGCGGGTTGCTAAAAGAGCAGCATCGGCAAGCTTAGCACGTCGTTTGGTAGAAATCCACGTGCGCGTTCTGCAAAAAGCACCATTTGCATGCACATCTTGTGGTTTTGCAGAAAACTTCATTCGCGTCTACCAAAAGATGCATGTGCATGCTTAAAACGCGTTTTCGCACAAATGCGTGCGCGGGTGCTAAAAAGAGCAGCATCGGAATGCTTAGCACGTCGTTTGGTAGAAATTCCACGTGCGCGTTCTGCCAAAAGCACCATTTGCATGCACATCTTGTGGTTTTTGCAGAAAACTTCATCCGCGTCTACCAAAAGATGCATGTGTATGCTGAAAAACGGGTTTTCGCACAAATCCGTGCGCGGGTGCTAAAAAGAGCAGCATCGGCATGCTTAGCACGTCGTTTGGTAGAAATCCACGTGCGCGTTCTGCAAAAAGCACCATTTGCATGCACATCTTGTGGTTTTGCAGAAAACTTCATCCGCGTCTACCAAAAGATGCATGTGCATGCTTAAAACGCGTTTTCGCACAAATGCGTGCGCGGGTGCTTAAAAGAGCAGCAATCGGCATGCTTAGCACGTCGTTTAGTAGAAATCCACGAGCGCGTTCTGCAAAAAGCACCATTTGCATGCACATCTTGTGGTTTTGCAGAAAACTTCATCCGCGTCTACCAAAAGATGCATGTGCATGCTTAAAACGCGTTTTCGCACAAATGCGTGCGCGGGTGCTAAAAAGAGCAGCATCGGCATGCTTAGCACGTCGTTTGGTAGAAATCCACGTGCGCGTTCTGCCAAAAGCACCATTTGCATGCACATCTTGTGGTTTTGCAGAAAACTTCATCCGCGTCTACCAAAAGATGCATGTGCATGCGTAAAACGCGTTTTCGTACAAATGCGTGCGCGGGTGCTAAAAAGAGCAGCATCGGCATGCTTAGCACGTCGTTTGGTAGAAATCCACGTGCGCGTTCTGCAAAAAGCACCATTTGCATGCACATCTTGTGGTTTTGCAGAAAACTTAATCCGCGTCTACCAAAAGATGCATGTGCATGCTTAAAACGCGTTTTCGCACAAATGCGTGCGCGGGTGCTAAAAATAGCAGCATCGGCATGCTTAGCACGTCGTTTGGTAGAAATCCACGTGCGCGTTCTGCAAAAAGCACCATTTGCATGCACATCTTGTGGTTTTGCAGAAAACTTCATCCGCGTCTACCAAAAGATGCATGTGCATGCTTAAAACGCGTTTTCGCACAAATGCGTGCGCGGGTGCTAAAAAGAGCAGCATCGGCATGCTTAGCACGTCGTTTGGTAGAAATCCACGTGCGCGTTCTGCCAAAAGCACCATTTGCATGCACATCTTGTGGTTTTGCAGAAAACTTCATCCGCGTCTACCGAAAGATGCATGTGCATGCTTAAAACGCGTTTTCGCACAAATCCGTGCGCGGGTGCTAAAAAGAGCAGCATCGGCATGCTTAGCACGTCGTTTGGTAGAAATCCACGTGCGCGTTCTGCAAAAAGCACCATTTGCATGCACATCTTGTGGTTTTGCAGAAAACTTCATCCGCGTCTACCAAAAGATGCATGTGCATGCCTAAAACGCGTTTTCGCACAAATGCGTGCGCGGGTGCTAAAAAGATCAGCATCGGCATGCTTAGCACGTCGTTTGGTAGAAATCCACGTGCGCGTTCTGCAAAAAGCACCATTTGCATGCACATCTTGTGGTTTTGCAGAAAACTTCATCCGCGTCTACCAAAAGATGCATGTGCATGCTTAAAACGCGTTTTCGCACAAATGCGTGCGCGGGTGCTAAAAAGAGCAGCATCGGCATGCTTAGCACGTCGTTTGGTAGAAATCCACGTGCGCGTTCTGCCAAAAGCACCATTTGCATGCACATCTTGTGGTTTTGCAGAAAACTTCATCCGCGTCTACCAAAAGATGCATGTGCATGCTTTAAACCGCGTTTTCGCACAAATCCGTGCGCGGGTGCTAAAAGAGCAGCATCGGCAAGCTAGCACGTCGTTTGGTAGAAATCCACGTGCGCGTTCTGCAAAAAGCACCATTTGCATGCACATCTTGTGGTTTTGCAGAAAACTTCATTCGCGTCTACCAAAAGATGCATGTGCATGCTTAAAACGCGTTTTCGCACAAATGCGTGCGCGGGTGCTAAAAGAGCAGCATCGGCATGCTTAGCACGTCGTTTGGTAGAAATCCACGTGCGCGTTCTGCCAAAAAGCACCATTTGCATGCACATCTTGTGGTTTTGCAGAAAACTTCATCCGCGTCTACCAAAAGATGCATGTGCATGCTTAAAACGCGTTTTCGCACAAATGCGCGCGCGGGTGCTTAAAAGAGCAGCATCGGCATGCTTAGCACGTCGTTTAGTAGAAATCCACGAGCGCGTTCTGCAAAAGCACCATTTGCATGCACATCTTGTGGTTTTGCAGAAAAACTTCATCCGCGTCTACCAAAAGATGCATGTGCAATGCTTAAAAACGCGTTTTTCGCACAAATGCGTGCGCGGGTGCTAAAAAGAGCAGCATCGGCATGCTTAGCACGTCGTTTGGTAGAAATCCACGTGCGCGTTCTGCCAAAAGCACCATTTGCATGCACATCTTGTGGTTTTGCAGAAAACTTCAATCCGCGTCTACCAAAAGATGCATGTGCATGCGTAAAACGCGTTTTCGTACAAATGCGTGCGCGGGTGCTAAAAAGAGCAGCATCGGCATGCTTAGCACGTCGTTTGGTAGAAATCCACGTGCGCGTTCTGCAAAAAGCACCATTTGCATGCACATCTTGTGGTTTTGCAGAAAACTTAATCCGCGTCTACCAAAAGATGCATGTGCATGCTTAAAACGCGTTTTCGCACAAATGCCGTGCGCGGGTGCTAAAAATAGCAGCATCGGCATGCTTAGCACGTCGTTTGGTAGAAATCCACGTGCGCGTTCTGCAAAAAGCACCATTTGCATGCACATCTTGTGGTTTTGCAGAAAACTTCATCCGCGTCTACCAAAAGATGCATGTGCATGCTTAAAACGCGTTTTCGCACAAATGCGTGCGCGGGTGCTAAAAAGAGCAGCATCGGCATGCTTAGCATGTCGTTTGGTAGAAATCCACGTGCGCGTTCTGCCAAAAGCACCATTTGCATGCACACCTTGTGGTTTTGCAGAAAACTTCATCCGCGTCTACCGAAAGATGCATGTGCATGCTTAAAACGCGTTTTCGCACAAATGCGTGCGCGGGTGCTAAAAGAGCAGCTTCGCATGCTTAGCACGTCGTTTGGTAGAAATCCACGGTGCGCGTTCATGCAAAAAGCACCATTTGCATGCACATCTTGTGGTTTTGCAGAAAACTTCATCCGCGTCTACCAAAAGATGCATGTGCATGCTTAAAACGCGTTTTCGCACAAATGCGTGCGCGGGTGCTAAAAAGAGCAGCATCGGCATGCTTAGCACGTCGTTTGGTAGAAATCCACGTGCGCGTTCTGCCAAAAGCACCATTTGCATGCACATCTTGTGGTTTTGCAGAAAACTTCATCCGCGTCTACCAAAAGATGCATGTGCATGCTTAAAACGCGTTTTCGCACAAATCCGTGCGCGGGTGCTAAAAAGAGCAGCATCGGCATGCTTAGCACGTCGTTTGGGAGAAATCCACGTGCGCGTTCTGCAAAAAGCACCATTTGCATGCACATCTTGTGGTTTTGCAGAAAACCTTATCCGCGTCTACCAAAAGATGCATGTGCATGCTTAAAACGCGTTTTCGGCACAAATGCGTGCGCGGGTGCTAAAAAGAGCAGCATCGGCATGCTTAGCACGTCGTTTGGTAGAAATCCACGAGCGCGTTCTGCAAAAAGCACCATTTGCATGCACATCTTGTGGTTTTGCAGAAAACTTCATCCCCGTCTACCAAAAGATGCATGTGCATGCTTAAAACGCGTTTTCGCTCAAATGCGTGCGCGGGTGCTAAAAAGAGCAGCATCGGCATGCTTTAGCACGTCGTTTGGTAGAAATCCACGTGCGCGTTCTGCCAAAAGCACCATTTGCATGCACATCTTGTGGTTTTGCAGAAAACTTCATCCGCGTCTACCAAAAGATGCATGTGCATGCTTAAAAACGCGTTTTCGCACAAATCCGTGCGCGGGTGCTAAAAAGAGCAGCATCGGCATGCTTAGCACGTCGTTTGGTAGAAATCCACGTGCGCGTTCTGCAAAAAGCACCATTTGCATGCACTCTTGTGGTTTTGCAGAAAACTTCATCCGCGTCTACCAAAAGATGGCATGTGCATGCTTAAAACGCGTTTTCGCACAAATGCGTGCGCGGGTGCTAAAAAGAGCAGCATCGGCATGCTTAGCACGTCGTTTAGTAGAAATCCACGAGCGCGCTCTGCAAAAAGCACCATTTGCATGCACATCTTGTGGTTTTGCAGAAAACTTCATCGCGTCTACCAAAAGATGCATGTGCATGCTTAAAACGCGTTTTCGCACAAATGCGTGCGCGGGTGCTAAAAAGAGCAGCATCGGCATGCTTAGCACGTCGTTTGGTAGAAATCCACGTGCGCGTTCTGCCAAAAGCACCATTTGCATGCACATCTTGTGGTTTTGCAGAAAACTTCATCCGCGTCTACCAAAAGATGCATGTGCATGCGTAAAACGCGTTTTCGTACAAATGCGTGCGCGGGTGCTAAAAAGAGCAGCACGGCATGCTTAGCACGTCGTTTGGTAGAAATCCACGTGCGCGTTCTGCAAAAAGCACCATTTGCATGCATATCTTGTGGTTTTGCAGAAAACTTTTAATCCGCGGTCTACCAAAAGATGCATGTGCATGCTTAAAACGCGTTTTCGCACAAATGCGTGCGCGGGTGCTAAAAATAGCAGCATCGGCATGCTTAGCACGTCGTTTGGTAGAAATCCACGTGCGCGTTCTGCAAAAAGCACCATTTGCATGCACATCTTGTGGTTTTGCAGAAAACTTCATCCGCGTCTACCAAAAGATGCATGTGCATGCTTAAAACGCGTTTTCGCACAAATGCGTGCGCGGGTGCTAAAAAGAGCAGCATCGGCATGCTTAGCACGTCGTTTGGTAGAAATCACGTGCGCGTTCTGCCAAAAGCACCATTTGCATGCACATCTTGTGGTTTTGCAGAAAACTTCATCCGCGTCTACCAAAAGATGCATGTGCATGCTTAAAACGCGTTTTCGCACAAATCCGTGCGCGGGTGCTAAAAAAGAGCAGCATCGGCATGCTTAGCACGTCGTTTGGTAGAAATCCACGTGCGCGTTCTGCAAAAAGCACCATTTGCATGCACATCTTGTGGTTTTGCAGAAAAACTTCATCCGCGTCTACCAAAAGATGCATGTGCATGTTAAAACGCGTTTTCGCACAAATGCGTGCGCGGGTGCTAAAAAGAGCAGCATCGGCATGCTTAGCACGTCGTTTAGTAGAAATCCACGAGCGCGCTCTGCAAAAAGCACCATTTGCATGCACATCTTGTGGTTTTGCAGAAAACTTCATCCGCGTCTACCAAAAGATGCATGTGCATGCTTAAAACGCGTTTTCGCACAAATGCGTGCGCGGGTGCTAAAAAGAGCAGCATCGGCATGCTTAGCACGTCGTTTGGTAGAAATCCACGTGCGCGTTCTGCCAAAAGCACCATTTGCATGCACACCTTGTGGTTTTGCAGAAAACTTCATCCGCGTCTACCGAAAGATGCATGTGCATGCTTAAAACGCGTTTTCGCACAAATGCGTGCGCGGGGTGCTAAAAAGAGCAGCTTCGGCATGCTTAGCACGTCGTTTGGTAGAAATCCACGTGCGCGTTCTGCAAAAAGCACCATTTGCATGCACATCTTGTGGTTTTGCAGAAACTTCATCCGCGTCTACCAAAAGATGCATGTGCATGCTTAAAACGCGTTTTCGCACAAATGCGTGCGCGGGTGCTAAAAAGAGCAGCATCGGCATGCTTAGCACGTCGTTTGGTAGAAATCCACGTGCGCGTTCTGCCAAAAAGCACCATTTGCATGCACATCTTGTGGTTTTGCAGAAAACTTCATCCGCGTCTACCAAAAGATGCATGTGCATGCTTAAAACGCGTTTTCGCCACAAATCCGTGCGCGGGTGCTAAAAGAGCAGCATCGGCATGCTTAGCACGTCGTTTGGTAGAAATCCACGTGCGCGTTCTGCAAAAAGCACCATTTGCATGCACATCTTGTGGTTTTGCAGAAAACCTTATCCGCGTCTACCAAAAGATGCATGTGCATGCTTAAAACGCGTTTTCGCACAAATGCGTGCGCGGGTGCTAAAAAGAGCAGCATCGGCATGCTTAGCACGTCGGTTTGGGTAGAAATCCACGAGCGCGTTCTGCAAAAAGCACCATTTGCATGCACATCTTGTGGTTTTGCAGAAAACTTCATCCCCGTCTACCAAAAGATGCATGTGCATGCTTAAAACGCGTTTTCGCAACAAATGCCTGCGCGGGTGCTAAAAAGAGCAGCATCGGCATGCTTAGCACGTCGTTTGGTAGAAATCCACGTGCGCGTTCTGCCAAAAGCACCATTTGCATGCACATCTTGTGGTTTTGCAGAAAACTTCATCCGCGTCTACCAAAAGATGCATGTGCATGCTTAAAACGCGTTTTCGCACAAATTCCGTGCGCGGGTGCTAAAAAGAGCAGCATCGGCATGCTTAGCACGTCGTTTGGTAGAAATCCACGTGCGCGTTTCTGCAAAAAGCACCATTTGCATGCACATCTTGTGGTTTTGCAGAAAACTTCATCCGCGTCTACCAAAGATGCATGTGCATGCTTAAAACGCGTTTCGCACAAATGCGTGCGCGGGTGCTAAAAAGAGCAGCATCGGCATGCTTAGCACGTCGTTTAGTAGAAATCCACGAGCGCGCTCTGCAAAAAGCACCATTTGCATGCACATCTTGTGGTTTTGCAGAAAACTTCATCCGCGTCTACCAAAAGATGCATGTGCATGCTTAAAACGCGTTTTCGCACAAATGCGTGCGCGGGGTGCTAAAAAGAGCAGCATCGGCATGCTTAGCACTTCGTTTGGTAGAAATCCACGTGCGCGTTCTGCCAAAAAGCACCATTTGCATGCACATCTTGTGGTTTTGCAGAAAACTTCATCCGCGTCTACCAAAAGATGCATGTGCATGCGTAAAACGCGTTTTCGTACAAATGCGTGCGCGGGTGCTAAAAAGAGCAGCATCGGCATGCTTAGCACGTCGTTTGGTAGAAATCCACGTGCGCGTTCTGCAAAAAGCACCATTTGCATGCATATCTTGTGGTTTTGCAGAAAACTTAATCCGCGTCTACCAAAGATGCATGTGCATGCTTAAAACGCGTTTTCGCACAAATGCGTGCGCGGGTGCTAAAAATAGCAGCATCGGCATGCTTAGCACGTCGTTTGGTAGAAATCCACGTGCGCGTTCTGCAAAAAGCACCATTTGCATGCACATCTTGTGGTTTTGCAGAAAACTTCATCCGCGTCTACCAAAAGATGCATGTGCATGCTTAAAACGCGTTTTTCGCACAAATGCGTGCGCGGGTGCTAAAAAGAGCAGCATCGGCATGCTTAGCACGTCGTTTGGTAGAAATCCACGTGCGCGTTCTGCCAAAAGCACCACTTGCATGCACATCTTGTGGTTTTGCAGAAAACTTCATCCGCGTCTACCAAAAGATGCATGTGCATGCTTAAAACGCGTTTTCGCACAAATCCGTGCGCGGGTGCTAAAAAGAGCAGCATCGGCTTGCTTAGCACGTCGTTTGGTAGAAATCCACGTGCGCGTTCTGCAAAAAGCACCATTTGCATGCACATCTTGTGGTTTTGCAGAAAACTTCATCCGCGTCTACCAAAAGATGCATGTGCAATGCTTAAAACGCGTTTTCGCACAAATGCGTGCGCGGGTGCTAAAAAGAGCAGCTTCGGCATGCTTAGCACGTCGTTTGGTAGAAATCCACGTGCGCGTTCTGCAAAAAGCACCATTTGCAGGCACATCTGTGGTTTTGCAGAAATCTTTATCCGCGTCTACCAAAAGATGCATGTACATGCTTAAAACGCGTTTTCGCACAAATGCGTGCGCTGGTGCTAAAAAGAGCAGCATCGGCAATCCTTAGCACGTCGTTTGGTAGAAATCCACGTGCGCGTTCTGCCAAAAGCACCATTTGCATGCACATCTTGTGGTTTTGCAGAAAACTTCATCCGCGTCTACCAAAAGATGCATGTGCATGCTTAAAACGCGTTTTCGCACAAATGCGTGCGCGGGTGCTAAAAAGAGCAGCATCGGCATGCTTAGCACGTCGTTTGGTAGAAATCCACGAGCGCGTTCTGCACAAAAGCACCATTTGCATGCACATCTTGTGGTTTTGCAGAAAACTTCATCCGCGTCTACCAAAAGATGCATGTGCATGCTTAAAACGCGTTTTTCGCTACAAATGCGTGCGCGGGTGCTAAAAAGAGCAGCATCGGCATGCTTAGCACGTCGTTTGGTAGAAATCCACGTGCGCGTTCTGCCAAAAGCACCATTTGCATGCACATCTTGTGGTTTTGCAGAAAACTTCATCCGCGTCTACCAAAAGATGCATGTGCATGCTTAAAACGCGTTTTCGCACAAATCCGTGCGCGGGTGCTAAAAAGAGCAGCATCGGCATGCTTAGCACGTCGTTTGGTAGAAATCCACGTGCGCGTTCTGCAAAAAGCACCATTTGCATGCACATCTTGTGGTTTTGCAGAAAACTTCATCCGCGTCTACCAAAAGATGCATGTGCATGCTTAAAACGCGTTTTCGCACAATATGCGTGCGCGGGTGCTAAAAAGAGCAGCATCGGCATGCTTAGCACGTCTTTGGTATAAATCCACGAGCGCGTTCTGCAAAAAAGCACCATTTGCATGCTACATCTTGTGGTTTTGCAGAAAACTTCATCCGCGTCTACCAAAGCATGTGCATGCTTAAAACGCGTTTTCGCACAAATGCGTGCGCGGGTGCTAAAAAGAGCAGCATCGGCATGCTTAGCACGTCGTTTGGTAGAAATCCACGTGCGCGTTCTGCCAAAAGCACCATTTGCATGCACATCTTGTGGTTTTGCAGAAAACTTCATCCGCGTCTACCAAAAAATGCATGTGCATGCTTAAAACGCGTTTTCGCACAAATCCGTGCGCGGGTGCTAAAAAGAGCAGCATCGGCATGCTTAGCACGTCGTTTGGTAGAAATCCACGTGCGCGTTCTGCAAAAAGCACCATTTGCATGCACATCTTGTGGTTTTGCAGAAAACTTCATCCGCGTCTACCAAAAGATGCATGTGCATGCTTAAAACGCGTTTTCGCACAAATGCGTGCGCGGGTGCTAAAAAGAGCAGCATCGGCATGCTTAGCACGTCGTTTGGTAGAAATCCACGTGCGCGTTCTGCCAAAAGCACCATTTGCATGCACATCTTGTGGTTTTGCAGAAAACTTCATCCGCGTCTACCAAAAGATGCATGTGCATGCGTAAAACGCGTTTTCGTACAAATGCGTGCGCGGGTGCTAAAAAGAGCAGCATCGGCATGCTTAGCACGTCGTTTGGTAAAAAATCCACGTGCGCGTTCTGCAAAAAGCACCATTTGCATGCACATCTTGTGGTTTTGCAGAAAACTAATCCGCGTCTACCAAAAGATGCATGTGCATACTTAAAACGCGTTTTCGCACAAATGCGTGCGCGGGTGCTAAAAATAGCAGCATCGGCTTGCTTAGCACGTCGTTTGGTAGAAATCCACGTGCGCGTTCTGCAAAAAGCACCATTTGCATGCACATCTTGTGGTTTTGCAGAAAACTTCATCCGCGTCTACCAAAAGATGCATGTGCATGCTTAAAACGCGTTTTCGCACAAATGCGTGCGCGGGTGCTAAAAAGAGCAGCATCGGCATGCTTAGCACGTCGTTTGGTAGAAATCCACGTGCGCGTTCTGCCAAAAGCACCACTTGCATGCACATCTTGTGGTTTTGCAGAAAACTTCATCCGCGTCTACCAAAAGATGCATGTGCATGCTTAAAACGCGTTTTCGCACAAATCCGTGCGCGGGTGCTAAAAAGAGCAGCATCGGCATGCTTAGCACGTCGTTTGGTAGAAATCCACGTGCGCGTTCTGCAAAAAGCACCATTTGCATGCACATCTTGTGGTTTTGCAGAAAACTTCATCCGCGTCTACCAAAAGATGCATGTGCATGCTTAAAACGCGTTTTCGCACAAATGCGTGCGCGGGTGCTAAAAAGAGCAGCTTCGGCATGCTTAGCACGTCGTTTGGTAGAAATCCACGTGCGCGTTCTGCAAAAAGCCACAATTTGCATGCAAATCTTGTGGCTTTTTGCAGAACGCGCACGTGGATTTCTACCAAACGACGTGCTAAGCATGCCGAAGCTGCTCTTTTTAGCACCCGCGCACGCATTTGTGCGAAAACGCGTTTTAAGCATGCACATGCATCTTTTGGTAGACGCGGATGAAGTTTTCTGCAAAACCACAAGATGTGCATGCAAATGGTGCTTTTTGCAGAACGCGCACGTGGATTTCTACCAAACGACGTGCTAAGCATGCCGATGCTGCTCTTTTTAGCACCCGCGCACGGATTTGTGCGAAAACGCGTTTTAAGCATGCACATGCATCTTTTGGTAGACGCGGATGAAGTTTTCTGCAAAACCACAAGATGTGCATGCAAGTGGTGCTTTTGGCAGAACGCGCACGTGGATTTCTACCAAACGACGTGCTAAGCATGCCGATGCTGCTCTTTTTAGCACCCGCGCACGCATTTGTGCGAAAACGCGTTTTAAGCATGCACATGCATCTTTTGGTAGACGCGGATGAAGTTTTCTGCAAAACCACAAGATGTGCATGCAAATGGTGCTTTTTGCAGAACGCGCACGTGGATTTCTACCAAACGACGTGCTAAGCAAGCCGATGCTGCTATTTTTAGCACCCGCGCACGCATTTGTGCGAAAACGCGTTTTAAGTATGCACATGCATCTTTTGGTAGACGCGGATTAAGTTTTCTGCAAAACCACAAGATGTGCATGCAAATGGTGCTTTTTGCAGAACGCGCACGTGGATTTTTACCAAACGAGCGTGCTAAGCATGCCGATGCTGCTCTTTTTAGCACCCGCGCACGCATTTGTACGAAAACGCGTTTTACGCATGCACATGCATCTTTTGGTAGACGCGGATGAAGTTTTCTGCAAAACCACAAGATGTGCATGCAAATGGTGCTTTTGGCAGAACGCGCACGTGGATTTCTACCAAACGACGTGCTAAGCATGCCGATGCTGCTCTTTTTAGCACCCGCGCACGCATTTGTGCGAAAACGCGTTTTAAGCATGCACATGCATCTTTTGGTAGACGCGGATGAAGTTTTCTGCAAAACCACAAGATGTGCATGCAAATGGTGCTTTTTGCAGAACGCGCACGTGGATTTCTACCAAACGACGTGCTAAGCATGCCGATGCTGCTCTTTTTAGCACCCGCGCACGGATTTGTGCGAAAACGCGTTTTAAGCATGCACATGCATTTTTTGGTAGACGCGGATGAAGTTTTCTGCAAAACCACAAGATGTGCATGCAAATGGTGCTTTTGGCAGAACGCGCACGTGGATTTCTACCAAACGACGTGCTAAGCATGCCGATGCTGCTCTTTTTAGCACCCGCGCACGCATTTGTGCGAAAACGCGTTTTAAAGCATGCACATGCATGTTTTGGTAGACGCGGATGAAGTTTTCTGCAAAACCACAAGATGTGCATGCAAATGGTGCTTTTTGCAGAACGCGCTCGTGGATTTATACCAAAAGACGTGCTAAGCATGCCGATGCTGCTCTTTTTAGCACCCGCGCACGCATTTGTGCGAAAACGCGTTTTAAGCATGCACATGCATCTTTTGGTAGACGCGGATGAAGTTTTTCTGCAAAACCACAAGATGTGCATGCAAATGGTGCTTTTTGCAGAACGCGCACGTGGGATTTCTACCAAACGACGTGCTAAGCATGCCGATGCTGCTCTTTTTAGCACCCGCGCACGGATTTGTGCGAAAACGCGTTTTAAGCATGCACATGCATCTTTTGGTAGACGCGGATGAAGTTTTCTGCAAAACCACAAGATGTGCATGCAAATGGTGCTTTTGGCAGAACGCGCACGTGGATTTCTACCAAACGACGTGCTAAGCATGCCGATGCTGCTCTTTTTAGCACCCGCGCACGCATTTGTGCGAAAACGCGTTTTAAGCATGCACATGCATCTTTTGGTAGACGCGGATGAAGTTTTCTGCAAAACCACAAGATGTGCATGCAAATGGTGCTTTTTGCAGAACGCGCTCGTGGATTTCTACCAAACGACGTGCTAAGCATGCCCGATGCTGCTCTTTTTAGCACCCGCGCACGCATTTGTGCGAAAACGCGTTTTAAGCATGCACATGCATCTTTTGGTAGACGCGGATGAAGTTTTCTGCAAAACCACAAGATGTGCATGCAAATGGTGCTTTTGGCAGAACGCGCACGTGGATTTCTACCAAACGACGTGCTAAGGATGCCGATGCTGCTCTTTTTAGCACCAGCGCACGCATTTGTGCGAAAACGCGTTTTAAGCATGTACATGCATCTTTTGGTAGACGCGGATAAAGTTTTCTGCAAAACCACAAGATGTGCATGCAAATGGTGCTTTTTGCAGAACGCGCACGTGGATTTCTACCAAACGACGTGCTAAGCATGCCGAAGCTGCTCTTTTTAGCACCCGCGCACGCATTTGTGCGAAAACGCGTTTTAAGCATGCACATGCATCTTTTGGTAGACGCGGATGAAGTTTTCTGCAAAACCACAAGATGTGCATGCAAATGGTGCTTTTTGCAGAACGCGCACGTGGATTTCTACCAAACGACGTGCTAAGCATGCCGATGCTGCTCTTTTTAGCACCCGCGCACGGATTTGTGCGAAAACGCGTTTTAAGGCATGCACATGCATCTTTTGGTAGACGCGGATGAAGTTTTCTGCAAAACCACAAGATGTGCATGCAAGTGGTGCTTTTTGGCAGAACGCGCACGTGGATTTCTACCAAACGACGTGCTAAGCATGCCGATGCTGCTCTTTTTAGCACCCGCGCACGCATTTGTGCGAAAACGCGTTTTAAAGCATGCACATGCATCTTTTGGTAGACGCGGATGAAGTTTTCTGCAAAACCACAAGATGTGCATGCAAATGGTGCTTTTTGCAGAACGCGCACGTGGATTTCTACCAAACGACGTGCTAAGCATGCCGATGCTGCTATTTTTAGCACCCGCGCACGCATTTGTGCGAAAACGCGTTTTTAAGCATGCACATGCATCTTTTGGTAGACGCGGATTAAGTTTTCTGCAAAACCACAAGATATGCATGCAAATGGTGCTTTTTGCAGAACGCGCACGTGGATTTCTACCAAACGACGTGCTAAGCATGCCGATGCTGCTCTTTTTAGCACCCGCGCACGCATTTGTACGAAAACGCGTTTTACCGCATGCACATGCATCTTTTGGTAGACGCGGATGAAGTTTTCTGCAAAACCACAAGATGTGCATGCAAATGGTGCTTTTGGCAGAACGCGCACGTGGATTTCTACCAAACGAAGTGCTAAGCATGCGATGCTGCTCTTTTTAGCACCCGCGCACGCATTTGTGCGAAAACGCGTTTTAAGCATGCACATGCATCTTTTGGTAGACGCGGATGAAGTTTTCTGCAAAAACCACAAGATGTGCATGCAAATGGTGCTTTTTGCAGAGCGCGCTCGTGGATTTCTACTAAACGACGTGCTAAGCATGCCGATGCTGCTCTTTTTAGCACCCGCGCACAGCATTTGTGCGAAAACGCGTTTTAAGCATGCACATGCATCTTTTGGTAGACGCGGATGAAGTTTTTCTGCAAAACCACAAGATGTGCATGCAAATGGTGCTTTTTGCAGAACGCGCACGTGGATTTCTACCAAACGACGTGCTAAGCATGCCGATGCTGCTCTTTTTAGCACCCGCGCACGGATTTGTGCGAAAACGCGTTTTAAAGCATGCACATGCATCTTTTGGTAGACGCGGATGAAGTTTTCTGCAAAACCACAAGATGTGCATGCAAATGGTGCTTTTGGCAGAACGCGCACGTGGATTTCTACCAAACGACGTGCTAAGCATGCCGATGCTGCTCTTTTTAGCACCCGCGCAGGCATTTGTGCGAAAACGCGTTTTAAGCATGCACATGCATCTTTTGGTAGACGGGGGATGAAGTTTTCTGCAAAACCACAAGATGTGCATGCAAATGGTGCTTTTTGCAGAACGCGCTCGTGAATTTCTACCAAACGACGTGCTAAGCATGCCGATGCTGCTCTTTTTAGCACCCGCGCACGCATTTGTGCGAAAACGCGTTTTAAGCATGCACATGCATCTTTTGGTAGACGCGGATAAGGTTTTCTGCAAAACCACAAGATGTGCATGCAAATGGTGCTTTTTGCAGAACGCGCACGTGGATTTCTACCAAACGACGTGCTAAGCATGCCGATGCTGCTCTTTTTAGCACCCGCGCACGGATTTGTGCGAAAACGCGTTTTAAGCATGCACATGCATCTTTTGGTAGACGCGGATGAAGTTTTCTGCAAAACCACAAGATGTGCATGCAAATGGTGCTTTTGGCAGAACGCGCACGTGGATTTCTACCAAACGACGTGCTAAGCATGCCGATGCTGCTCTTTTTAGCACCCGCGCACGCATTTGTGCGAAAACGCGTTTTAAGCATGCACATGCATCTTTTGGTAGACGCGGATGAAGTTTTCTGCAAAACCACAAGATGTGCATGCAAATGGTGCTTTTTGCAGAACGCGCACGTGGATTTCTACCAAACGACGTGCTAAGCATGCCGAAGCTGCTCTTTTTAGCACACCGCGCACGCATTTGTGCGAAAACGCGTTTTAAGCATGCACATGCATCTTTCGGTAGACGCGGATGAAGTTTTCTGCAAAACCACAAGGTGTGCATGCAAATGGTGCTTTTGGCAGAACGCGCACGTGGATTTCTACCAAACGACGTGCTAAGCATGCCGGATGCTGCTCTTTTTAGCACCCGCGCACGCATTTGTGCGAAAACGCGTTTTAAAGCATGCACATGCATCTTTTGGTAGACGCGGATGAAGTTTTCTGCAAAACCACAAGATGTGCATGCAAATGGTGCTTTTTGCAGAGCGCGCTCGTGGATTTCTAACTAAACGACGTGCTAAGCATGCCGATGCTGCTCTTTTTAGCACCCGCGCACGCATTTGTGCGAAAACGCGTTTTAACATGCACATGCATCTTTTGGTAGACGCGGATGAAGTTTTCTGCAAAACCACAAGATGTGCATGCAAATGGTGCTTTTTGCAGAACGCGCACGTGGATTTTCTACCAAACGACGTGCTAAGCATGCCGATGCTGCTCTTTTTAGCACCCGCGCACGGATTTGTGCGAAAACGCGTTTAAGCATGCACATGCATCTTTTGGTAGACGCGGATGAAGTTTTCTGCAAAACCACAAGATGTGCATGCAAATGGTGCTTTTGGCAGAACGCGCACGTGGATTTCTACCAAACGACGTGCTAAGCATGCCGATGCTGCTCTTTTTAGCACCCGCGCACGCATTTGTGCGAAAACGCGTTTTAAGCATGCACATGCATCTTTTGGTAGACGCGGATGAAGTTTTCTGCAAAACCACAAGATGTGCATGCAAATGGTGCTTTTTGCAGAACGCGCACGTGGATTTCTACCAAACGACGTGCTAAGCATGCCGATGCTGCTATTTTTAGCACCCCGCGCACGCATTTGTGCGAAAACGCGTTTTAAAGCATGCACATGCATCTTTTGGTAGACGCGGATTAAGTTTTCTGCAAAACCACAAGATATGCATGCAAATGGTGCTTTTTGCAGAACGCGCACGTGGATTTCTACCAAAACGACGTGCTAAGCATGCCGATGCTGCCTCTTTTTAGCACCCGCGCACGCATTTGTACGAAAACGCGTTTTACGCATCGCACATGCATCTTTTGGTAGACGCGGATGAAGTTTTCTGCAAAACCACAAGATGTGCATGCAAATGGTGCTTTTTGGCAGAACGCGCACGTGGATTTCTACCAAACGACGTGCTAAGCATGCCGATGCTGCTCTTTTTAGCACCCGCGCACGCATTTGTGCGAAAACGCGTTTTAAGCATGCACATGGCATCTTTTGGTAGACGCGGATGAAGTTTTCTGCAAAACCACAAGATGTGCATGCAAATGGTGCTTTTTGCAGAGCGCGCTCGTGGATTTCTACTAAACGACGTGCTAAGCATGCCGATGCTGCTCTTTTTAGCACCCGCGCACGCATTTGTGCGAAAACGCGTTTTAAGCATGCACATGCATCTTTTGTAGACGCGGATGAAGTTTTCTGCAAAACCACAAGATGTGCATGCAAATGGTGCTTTTTGCAGAACGCGCACGTGGATTTCTACCAAACGACGTGCTAAGCATGCCGATGCTGCTCTTTTTAGCACCCGCGCACGGATTTGTGCGAAAACGCGTTTTAAGCATGCACATGCATCTTTTGGTAGACGCGGATGAAGTTTTCTGCAAAACCACAAGATGTGCATGCAAATGGTGCTTTTGGCAGAACGCGCACGTGGATTTCTACCAAACGACGTGCTAAGCATGCCGATGCTGCTCTTTTTAGCACCCGCGCACGCATTTGTGCGAAAACGCGTTTTAAGCATGCACATGCATCTTTTGGTAGACGGGGATGAAGTTTTCTGCAAAACCACAAGATGTGCATGCAAATGGTGCTTTTTGCAGAACGCGCTCGTGGATTTCTACCAAACGACGTGCTAAGCATGCCGATGCTGCTCTTTTTAGCACCCGCGCACGCATTTGTGCGAAAACGCGTTTTAAGCATGCACATGCATCTTTTGGTAGACGCGGATAAGGTTTTCTGCAAAACCACAAGATGTGCATGCAAATGGTGCTTTTTGCAGAACGCGCACGTGGATTTCTCCCAAACGACGTGCTAAGCATGCCGATGCTGCTCTTTTTAGCACCCGCGCACGGATTTGTGCGAAAACGGCGTTTTAAGCATGCACATGCATCTTTTGGTAGACGCGGATGAAGTTTCTGCAAAACCACAAGATGTGCATGCAAATGGTGCTTTTGGCAGAACGCGCACGTGATTTCTACCAAACGACGTGCTAAGCATGCCGATGCTGCTCTTTTTAGCACCCGCGCACGCATTTGTGCGAAAACGCGTTTTAAGCATTGCATCATGCATCTTTTGGTAGACGCGGATGAAGTTTTCTGCAAAACCACAAGATGTGCATGCAAATGGTGCTTTTTGCAGAACGCGCACGTGGATTTCTACCAAACGACGTGCTAAGCATGCCGAAGCTGCTCTTTTTAGCACCCGCGCACGCATTTGTGCGAAAAACGCGTTTTAAGCATGCACATGCATCTTTCGGTAGACGCGGATGAAGTTTTCTGCAAAACCACAAGGTGTGCATGCAAATGGTGCTTTTGGCAGAACGCGCACGTGGATTTCTACCAAACGACATGCTAAGGCATGCCGATGCTGCTCTTTTTAGCACCCGCGCACGCATTTGTGCGAAAACGCGTTTTAAAGCATGCACATGCATCTTTTGGTAGACGGCGGATGAAGTTTTCTGCAAAACCACAAGATGTGCATGCAAATGGTGCTTTTTGCAGAACGCGCACGTGGATTTCTACCAAACGACGTGCTAAGCATGCCGATGCTGCTATTTTTAGCACCCGCGCACGCATTTGTGCGAAAACGCGTTTTAAGCATGCACATGCATCTTTTGGTAGACGCGGATTAAGTTTTCTGCAAAACCACAAGATGTGCATGCAAATGGTGCTTTTTTGCAGAACGCGCACGTGGATTTCTACCAAACGACGTGCTAAGCATGCCGATGCTGCTCTTTTTAGCACCCGCGCACGCATTTGTACGAAAACGCGTTTTACGCATGCACATGCATCTTTTGGTAGACGCGGATGAAGTTTTCTGCAAAACCACAAGATGTGCATGCAAATGGTGCTTTTGGCAGAACGCGCCACGTGGATTTCTACCAAACGACGTGCTAAGCATGCCGATGCTGCTCTTTTTAGCACCCGCGCACGCATTTGTGCGAAAACGCGTTTTAAGCATGCACATGCATCTTTTGGTAGACGCGGATGAAGTTTTCTGCAAAACCACAAGATGTGCATGCAAATGGTGCTTTTTGCAGAACGCGCTCGTGGATTTCTACTAAACGACGTGCTAAGCATGCCGATGCTGCTCTTTTAAGCACCCGCGCGCGCATTTGTGCGAAAACGCGTTTTTAAGCATGCACATGCATCTTTTGGTAGACGCGGATGAAGTTTTCTGCAAAACCACAAGATGTGCATGCAAATGGTGCTTTTGGCAGAACGCGCACGTGGATTTCTACCAAACGACGTGCTAAGCATGCCGATGCTGCTCTTTTTAGCACCCGCGCACGCATTTGTGCGAAAACGCGTTTTAAGCATGCACATGCATCTTTTGGTAGACGCGAATGAAGTTTTCTGCAAAACCACAAGATGTGCATGCAAATGGTGCTTTTTGCAGAACGCGCACGTGGATTTCTACCAAACGACGTGCTAAGCTTGCCGATGCTGCTCTTTTAGCACCCGCGCACGGGATTTGTGCGAAAACGCGGTTTAAGCATGCACATGCATCTTTTGGTAGACGCGGATGAAGTTTTCTGCAAAAACCACAAGATGTGCATGCAAATGGTGCTTTTGGCAGAACGCGCACGTGGATTTCTACCAAACGACGTGCTAAGCATGCCGATGCTGCTCTTTTTAGCACCCGCGCACGCATTTGTGCGAAAACGCGTTTTAAGCATGCACATGCATCTTTTGGTAGACGCGGATGAAGTTTTCTGCAAAACCACAAGATGTGCATGCAAATGGTGCTTTTTGCAGAACGCGCACGTGGATTTCTACCAAACGACGTGCTAAGCATGCCGATGCTGATCTTTTTAGCACCCGCGCACGCATTTGTGCGAAAACGCGTTTTAGGCATGCACATGCATCTTTTGGTAGACGCGGATGAAGTTTTCCTGCAAAACCACAAGATGTGCATGCAAATGGTGCTTTTTGCAGAACGCGCACGTGGATTTCTACCAAACGACGTGCTAAGCATGCGATGCTGCTCTTTTTTAGCACCGCCGCACGGATTTGTGCGAAAACGCGTTTTAAGCATGCACATGCATCTTTCGGTAGACGCGGATGAAGTTTTCTGCAAAACCACAAGATGTGCATGCAAATGGTGCTTTTGGCAGAACGCGCACGTGGATTTCTACCAAACGACGTGCTAAGCATGCCGATGCTGCTCTTTTTAGCACCCGCGCACGCATTTGTGCGAAAACGCGTTTTAAAAGCATGCACATGCATCTTTTGGTAGACGCGGATGAAGTTTTCTGCAAAACCACAAGATGTGCATGCAAATGGTGCTTTTTGCAGAACGCGCACGTGGATTTCTACCAAACGACGTGCTAAGCATGCCGATGCTGCTATTTTTAGCACCCGCGCACGCATTTGTGCGAAAACGCGTTTTAAGCATGCACATGCATCTTTTGGTAGACGCGGATTAAGTTTTCTGCAAAACCACAAGATGTGCATGCAAATGGTGCTTTTTGCAGAACGCGCCACGTGATTTCTACCAAACGACGTGCTAAGCATGCCGATGCTGCTCTTTTTAGCACCCGCGCACGCATTTGTACGAAAACGCGTTTTACGCATGCACATGCATCTTTTGTAGACGCGGATGAAGTTTTCTGCAAAACCACAAGATGTGCATGCAAATGGTGCTTTTGGCAGAACGCGCACGTGGATTTCTACCAAACGACGTGCTAAGCATGCCGATGCTGCTCTTTTTAGCACCCGCGCACGCATTTGTGCGAAAACGCGTTTTAAGCATGCACATGCATCTTTTGGTAGACGCGGATGAAGTTTTCTGCAAAAACCACAAGATGTGCATGCAAATGGTGCTTTTTGCAGAACGCGCTCGTGGATTTCTACTAAACGACGTGCTAAGCATGCCGATGCTGCTCTTTTAAGCACCCCCGCGCACGCATTTGTGCGAAAACGCGTTTTAAGCATGCACATGCATCTTTTGGTAGACGCGGATGAAGTTTTCTGCAAAACCACAAGATGTGCATGCAAATGGTGCTTTTTGCAGAACGCGCACGTGGATTTCTACCAAACGACGTGCTAAGCATGCCGATGCTGCTCTTTTTAGCACCCGCGCACGGATTTGTGCGAAAACCCGTTTTCAGCATACACATGCATCTTTTGGTAGACGCGGATGAAGTTTTCTGCAAAAACCACAAGATGTGCATGCAAATGGGTTGCTTTTGGCAGAACGCGCACGTGGATTTCTACCAAACGACGTGCTAAGCATTCCGATGCTGCTCTTTTAGCACCCGCGCACGCATTTGTGCGAAAACGCGTTTTTAAGCATGCACATGCATCTTTTGGTAGACGCGAATGAAGTTTTCTGCAAAACCACAAGATGTGCATGCAAATGGTGCTTTTTGCAGAACGCGCACGTGGATTTCTACCAAACGACGTGCTAAGCTTGCCGATGCTGCTCTTTTAGCACCCGCGCACGGATTTGTGCGAAAACGCGGTTTAAGCATGCACATGCATCTTTTGGTAGACGCGGATGAAGTTTTCTGCAAAACCACAAGATGTGCATGCAAATGGTGCTTTTGGCAGAACGCGCACGTGGATTTCTACCAAACGACGTGCTAAGCATGCCGATGCTGCTCTTTTATAGCACCCGCGCACGCATTTGTGCGAAAACGCGTTTTAAGCATGCACATGCATCTTTTGGTAGACGCGGATGAAGTTTTCTGCAAAACCACAAGATGTGCATGCAAATGGTGCTTTTTGCAGAACGCGCACGTGGATTTCTACCAAACGACGTGCTAAGCATGCCGATGCTGATCTTTTTAGCACCCGCGCACGCATTTGTGCGAAAACGCGTTTTAGGCATGCACATGCATCTTTTGGTAGACGCGGATGAAGTTTTCTGCAATAACCACAAGATGTGCATGCAAATGGTGCTTTTTGCAGAACGCGCACGTGGATTTCTACCAAACGACGTGCTAAGCATGCCGATGCTGCTCTTTTTAGCACCCGCGCACGGATTTGTGCGAAAACGCGTTTTTAAGCATGCACATGCATCTTTCGGTAGACGCGATGAAGTTTTTCTGCAAAACCACAAGATGTTGCATGCAAATGGTGCTTTTGGCAGAACGCGCACGTGGATTTCTACCAAACGACGTGCTAAGCCTGCCGATGCTGCTCTTTTTAGCACCCGCGCACGCATTTGTGCGAAAACGCGTTTTAAGCATGCACATGCATCTTTTGGTAGACGCGGATGAAGTTTTCTGCAAAACCACAAGATGTGCATGCAAATGGTGCTTTTTGCAGAACGCGCACGTGATTTCTACCAAACGACGTGCTAAGCATGCCGATGCTGCTATTTTTAGCACCCCGCGCACGCATTTGTGCGAAAACGCGTTTTAAGCATGCACATGCATCTTTTGGTAGACGCGGATTAAGTTTTCTGCAAAACCACAAGATGTGCATGCAAATGGTGCTTTTTGCAAAACGCGCACGTGGATTTCTACCAAACGACGTGCTAAGCATGCCGATGCTGCTCTTTTTAGCACCCGCGCACGCATTTGTACGAAAACGCGTTTTAAGCATGCACATGCATCTTTTGGTAGACGCGGATTAAGTTTTCTGCAAAACCACAAGATGTGCATGCAAATGGTGCTTTTTGCAGAACGCGCACGTGGATTTCTACCAAACGACGTGCTAAGCATGCCGATGCTGCTCTTTTTAGCACCCGCGCACTGCATTTGTACGAAAACGCGTTTTACGCATGCACATGCATCTTTTGGTAGACGCGTATGAAGTTTTCTGCAAAACCACAAGATGTGCATGCAAATGGTGCTTTTGGCAGAACGCGCACGTGGATTTCTACCAAACGACGTGCTAAGCATGCCGATGCTGCTCTTTTTAGCACCCGCGCACGCATTTGTGCGAAAACGCGTTTTAAGCATGCACATGCATCTTTTGGTAGACGCGGATTAAGTTTTTCTGCAAAACCACAAGATGTGCATGCAAATGGTGCTTTTTGCAGAACGCGCACGTGGATTTCTAC